>NW_012109253.1:557637-560026 GCF_000951045.1 Mandrillus leucophaeus
GAATGAGCAACTAGTTGAACAAGTTTCGTGGTCACACATTAAGTTCTTTGTACCATCCACTTCACTAAATCTAGCCTTCTTCAGAAGATTTAGGATTTTTGCTTTGCGTTAATCACTTCCCTGAAACCTTGGAAGTCAGCAACATATTGCGGTACTAGTTTCTCCCATAGACCATTCATTGTTTGTTATGATACATGCCAAACCCAGTTGATAAATGTGAAGACCTTCTGAATGTCAAAACTCTTCTATAAATTCTGTGCTGAGGCAGTGTTGCCTGCATCATCACACCATATATCAGCATGTAAGTGCCACATACTGCATCACCATCTGCAAACAATATGCCTTGAAGGCTGCAGTGACTCAGGTCCAGAGGCTACAATAATGGCATCATGCTGGAAGGCAAAAAGCCCATTGCGACATTATCTCCATAATTGTCAATACTAGAAGGACATCTGGGAGCTTAGTCTATTATCAAAGGAGCCTTCTTTGCAAGTTTTCCATCCGTGTGTATTCTGATGAATAGAGACAGTTAGCGCCTCATGTAATCACTGAAGCCTGCCTTGGTCATCCTATCTTTACGAGCTGAATATTACATAGCAGGCAATTCACTCTCTCTTAGCCCCTAAAAGGCACTGGGGCTTTTGAAGTGATACACAAGCAGAGGTTTTAGCGTAACTTCACATTCACTTAAAAGTAGCGTTAGACTACTTTGGATGCTTTATGTTCTGGCATTTTTGTCTCCTTTTCTGAAGTGAACATACAAGACGGCATACGTTTCCAAAGTAGATCAATTTCATCAACATTAAAAATTTGATGTGCAGTTCAATCACCTTTGCCAATAGTGTTCAGCAATTCACGGGCTCATACTTCTTCACAGGCTTTTCCGCATTCTTAGAAGACATTTTCATATAATAATGTGGGGATCTGATGCGATAATGCACTACATGTTGAAACTGCAAGCACAAGAGTCAACGTTATCAAAAGAAGAGCTGAGAATCTACTGCAGCAACTCTATTTTCTCCCCAGAATGTGGGCACAAATCAAACAGTCTTACTGCTGTAACAGTGCAGATTTGTTATAACAAGTTTTCCTTTCAGATAGTGATTTTAAGAAAAAAATTTTATAAGCCCTTAAAACAAATATTTGGATAGTCAGATTCAGATGGCAAGGGATGTCCATTACAGTATAAGGAGAATATAAAAGGACATAAATCAAGGTTAATAGTAACCATCCCTGAAAGTTGGGACAGAATCATTTTAATAATTTTTCTTTTGGTTCCTCAATGTTTCTAGTCTATCTAAAATGAATAGCTATCAGTTTTAGAGTTTAAATGGAGAATAGAGATACATTGCTAGATTGACCTGCCATCTAGCTAGACTAACACAGTATTTCATGCCTACATTGTTTTGGGCCTCAAAGAGAAAAGTTCTTCAGCAATATTTCCTATACACTTATACTACAAGATTTCAGTAAAGATCTAATAGGATATTACATGGGATTCTTTTTCCATCATTTAAGAAGGCAAAGGAGGTGTCAGAAAACTAACTTTTTAATCTTTAGCTCAACACCACATCAAGGATATAAGAGGCCGTTACAGAAGAGGCCTTTGTAGAAGAGGCCAAGAAAGAAAATTAGGAGAATGTGCTCTCACATTATCCCTCCTTCTTCCACTGAAGAGGAAGAAAGATGTTTCCCTTTTACCTCAAGCTTAAAGAAAAAGGCTTTCAGGAGAACATTTAGAGAGCTTGATAAGGGTTTCCTGGAATGTTTAGGGCACTGGTGTCTGACATACCCTGGAGGATTTACCCTCTGAGATAGGAGAACCCAGAAAGAGGCAAGGCTGGAGAAGGCTCTCCCTACACTTGCACCAATAGAGAGGCACGGCTCTGGCAGTTAAGTAAGGTATTTCCTATCCCTGACTTCTGTCTTCTCCAAGTCAGGGGAATCTGAGACATGGTGGTGGAAGGTAAGGGTGTGGCAAGGAAGGAGAGAAAGAAAATGGTAAGAACTGGAAAGAAGCAAGAGGCCTTCTTTACCACCACAGGCTTCCAACTCAGCCAGGGGAAGGAGAAAGGTTTCACTTCACATGAAGTACGGTCTTGATGATCTCAGTGGACTGAACAGAATGATGGCTACAAGGAGACTATGTCAGTGACTGAAAGTGAATGGAAACAGTGATTTTTGTTTTGTTTTGTTTTTTGTTTTTTGTGGGTTTTTTTGTTTGTTTGTTTGTTTAATAAGAAAACTGGGGCTGGTTGCAGTGGCTCAAGCCTGTAATCCCAGCACTTTGGGAGGCCGAGGCAGGCGGATCACCTGAAGTCACGAGTTTGAGACCAGCCTGGCCAATATAGCAAAATCCCATCTCTATAAAAAATAATAATAAAAAAAT
>NW_012109253.1:562511-659458 GCF_000951045.1 Mandrillus leucophaeus
GTTTCATAACTACTCTGTGCCTCATTTTCCATGTCTGAAAATGAGGATAATAATTTGTATTTCAGAAGTCTGATATGAGGAGAAAATGAATTTATTGTATGTAAAGTGTTCAGAACTGTACCTGGTATACAGTAAGCACTCAAATGTTCAATATTATCTAACACAATTAATATTTATGAGATGCAGCCTCACTTAGTAAATCTAAAAAATAATAACAATTGTTATATATTGGGAAGTGGGAGGGGAGGAAGGGAGGGGATATAGCTTAAATAGACTAAACACTTTTCAGCTTCTCAGAAGTTCGGCTAATAAGTGACATCTAAAGCTGACAGCTGAAGAAATAGCAGTGTTTCGTATTTCAAGTTAGAAACTCTTAAACCAGAAATAATTACAAGCATTTATTATTTTTTTCTAATTAAATAATTACACAATCATTCTTTTTAAAATAAAGTTATCATACATTTGGCAATCCTATGAATGCCGAAACCCCCAAAGCCAAACAAATCAAGCTGAATCTATTCTTTCACGAGAGAATTCAGTCTGCCAGCTTTAGTTGGAAGTGAAAAGTAATCTCTGAGCCTACAATATTTTCCCAAGTCTTTGCTGCACTTTCCAGGGTGATAGCAATGCCACACCTCTTGGCAGTGAGACTCCAACCTCGGGGAAGTATAGTATTAGTGCCGTATGTCAGTTTCAAGCTGCACTAAAATTCTACTGGCCCTCGACCCAGTTTCATACAGCTCGTATGTCTGCTTTCCCGGCTACAGCTTGTGGGGGCAACTTGTGTGGAAGGCTAAGACACTCTCTCTAAGAGATGGCTACACAGGTTATCAGTTTTCACACTTGTTGAAGGCAGGTGATCAGTGAAGGATTATTACCACCTGAAGGAATAAGACAGCTCTTTGGACCCTTCTGGTCTTTCAGAGCTGATACCTTTTTCATCTCTTTGCCCAACACTCCTCCATACAATGATAATAATCTGTATTCTTCCTAAGGCACATGTTACAGGAAGATGTTAGATTAACACCTTCTGGAGGGACTAAAACCGCAATGATGTTTAAGCATACATTGAAGGTGGTTATTCTTCATTTTAGTGATAAACTTGGTTCACTTTTTCCTGTATACGGCTTTGCAATCGATAGTGAAACAATGTCAACAGTTATTGATCACCTACTATTTGTCAGGTTCCGTATTAGGAGTTGACAATCTAGTCTAACAGATAAATCAGATAAAAATGTAATGGAATGTAATAAATTCTATGATGATCATAAACACAGGGTGCTCTTGGAACACACAGGAGGGAACCAACTCAGCCCGGGAAGAAGAGTAGAGCATCAAGTAAGGCTTGCAAATAAAGAGAAAATAGGCAAGCAAAAAAGGAGAGGAAGGTCACTCTAGGTAGAGGGTACAGCACAGATAAAGAGCTGGAAAGGGTTTGTATGGACAAGTCCTACTTTCAGGGAGGTAGAAAAGGGCCAGATAATAAAGGGAGGGCTTCTATGATGTGCTAAGGAGAGTATATTTTTCTGAAGGTCTCTAAAAGGGACATCAAAACACTTCAAGCAGAAAAATAATAAAATCACTTTGTTTTAAGAAGATTATTGTGGCTATAAAAAGTGGCTAGCAGAAGGAGGGCAGGACGATCAGTTGGAAGGTAAATCAGACATGTATTATGGGCCGCTTTAAACCCTCTCAGCCCCACCTCTTCCTACTGGAGCCACTGCTGGAAGGTGTGCCACCACGTTTCACTCCTGTCCCAGGAATTTCTGACGCTTTGGAGCATCAATACCTCTGGGCATTAATGCCAGTACAATCCGGAATTGCCAGGGACTTACTATTATTGGACCGCTCTTGAATAACTGGGCTGGAAGCTGAGTGATCAATGCTTCTCCCTTTCACACACCAGATGAAAAGTTCCCACAGGACTCGGCAACACTGGGTTGTGGTAGTGGCCAACCCGATACAGCAAAACCATGTTGGCATTCCTTCTGTCTCTGTTTCTTCACTTCAACTCCTCAGGATAAACAATCTCCAAATAAACCTAACACAAGTCTTTGTTCCAGATTCTGCTTTTGTGGAACCCAGTTTAAGAATGAAGGTTACCAGATAAATCCAGGATAAAGTCATGTGTACATGAAATAAGGTGTGGTAATGAAAATGGAGATAAGGAAATGGATTATTCATTCACAAAATCTTTTACGATGTGGAATCAACACCTTGGCTATGAGGAATAAGGAAGAAAGATAAGCCCAGGCCTAGGAGAATTCTCAGGTATCTGACTCAGGTGGTAGAGCAGATGGGGATACCATTTATAGAAAGCCATACAGAAACAAAAGAGCCGGGCATGGTGGTTCACGCCTGTAATCCTAGCACTTTGGGAGGCCAAGGCAAGAGGCATTACTTGAACCCAGGAGTTCAAGATCAACCTGGGCAACATAGTGAGACCCTGTCTCCATAAAAATAATAATAATAATTTTTTTAAAGGAGAATGGTATTGAAGAAATGAAGGAAGAGTGTTCGTCTCTTGGATTTGTAGGAGTTCTTTCTATATCCTAGATTCAAGTTTTTTATAGGGTATGTGGGTCTTTGAATCCACATTTTAAACCAAGGGGATGATATCCTGTGGCAGTTTTACACATATATATATACATGGCGTAAATGTGTAATATGCAAAGAAATGAACAGGAAAGATGGACATTTGGGGAGCATCTGCATGAAAGGGATGAGCAAAAGATTTTGTGAAATACACTGAGTTGTGGCTCAATATGCAGGAAAAAAGTGGTGACACAGTGGATTAGACAGGGTTCTCTAGAGAGATGACCAATAGGATGAATGGAGGGAGGGAGGGATGAATACCTAGAGAGAGAGGAGAGAGAGGGAAAGAAAGAGAGAGAGAGACTTAGGGGAATTGGCAGTCTGCAAACTGGAGACCCCGGAATTTCCGTAGTGTGGCTCAATTCAGTCCAAGTTCTATAGCTTTAGAACCATGGAAGCTGATGGTGTAATTCTCAGTCCAAGATCAAAGGTCTGAAACCCAGGAGGTGGTGACGAGGAAGAAGGGGGTACCGGTGTAGGTCTCGCAGTCCAAAGGCTCGAGCTCTGATGACCAAGGGCAGAAGAGTGTGTACCAGCTCTGAGAGAGGGAGACCAAATAATCTCTTTGTTCTATCAGGGCTCTTAGCCTACACACATTGAGGGTGGATCTCCTATACTCAGTCCACTGACTCAAATGCCAATGGCCCCTGGAAACACCCTCTCACACACCTAACAGCAATGCTTTGCTGGTTCTTTAGATATTCCTTAATTCAGTCAAGTTGACACCTAAAATTAGCCATCACACAGAGGACCCAAAGGAAAAAAGAGGCCAGAAGGGGTGGCTCACTCCTGTAATCCCAGCACCCTGGGAGGCCAAGGCAAGTGGATCACTTGAGCCCAGAAGCTCGAGACCAGCCAGGGTAACACGGCAAAACCCTGTGTCTACAAAAAAAAAAAAATACAAAATATATCCGGATGTGGTGGCATGCTCCTGTAATTCCCACTACTGCTGAGGCTGAGGTGGGAGAATCGCTTGAACCCAGGAAGTTGAGGCTGCAGTAAGCCAAGGTCGCGTCACTGCACTTTAGCCTGGGCGAGACAGTGAGACTCTGTTTCAAGAAAAAAGGAGAAACGTGTTTTAGAAAAGGAGGGGATGGCTTACAAGACAGAACCAGAGGGTCCAATCGACGAGAACTGAAAAGTGTTTATTAGATTTGACAACAGGAAGTCATTGGTAACTCTGGAAAACTCGTTTTCATGGAGAAGTAAATACAGAAGTCAAATAGCAGTGGATTACAGCGTAATGGCGGACCAATAAAGATAGGCAGAAGCAACAACAACATAAGATTCTCTGCTCCCCCCACTGGAGATGGATGGATGGATAGATGGATGGATGGATGGATGGATAGATGGATGGATGGATAGATAGATAGATAGATAGATAGATAGATAGATAGATAGATAGATAGATAGATAGATAACCTGTTCATCATTTTAAAAATCAGACAATAGAGGAAAGAAGAAAGATTTTTAAAAATCACCCTTGGTGCCATTCATTGGTAACAACTGCTACAATTTTGGTCTATCTCCCTTTAGACTTTCTCTTATTTATATGCATTACTTTTAGCAAAAATGTCACCGTATTCTATATACCACTTTATAATCTGTTTTCTTTGTGTAACAATAGGTAATGAACATCTTTCCAGGTCTATAAATCTTTATTTACAATATCATTTGTAATGGCTGTGTAGATGCCATGGCATGAATGTATCACAACTTAAATAACCAATTCCCTGTTAAAGGACGTAAAACATTTTTGTATTGACTACTCTGCAATACAACTACACACATTTGTCTATTTGCATAGGGATCAGTTTCTAGGAGATTGACTGGATTAAAGGATATGTTTGTTTCATTGAAAGATTCTGATAAAATGATGCACCAGAATGTTTATAGCCCAAGCATTCTGTAAAAGCATACCTTTGACAATGTTGCATCATTCTTTTTGATATCTGCCTATGTGATTTTTAAAATAGCATCTTACTTTTTTGTATTTGCTTGTTTACTTGTAATGTTGAAGGTCCTCATATATTTATTGGTAGCTCTTGATGAATTGCCTGCTAATGACTTGTCCATTCATAATATTTATATCTTGATACAACAGCTTTATGTATTAAATATGGCATTTGACTTTGACTGTTAGAGATGTTACCAATATTTTCCAGCTCTTCATTTGCCTTTTGATTTTGTTTAGGGCACTTTACAACACTTTTGTTTTGTTAGTTTTTTCATTATGAAAAATAGGTATGTTCAAAAAAAACTAAATCTTATTTTTTTTCCATCCAATTTTAAGCCCTGGGGCTAATCAGTATCAACTGAAATATATTTTGGTATTTTCAAAAATACATGAAAAGTTATCTATTTTGCATATTCAGAGATACCTTTTTTCACTTATGGCCTTTGATGCCATGCTTAGAAAAGCTCCCCAAAACTATATAAATATTTGCCTTTGTTTCTTTCTAATATTTTTAGTGTTTACATTAAAAATTTTAATCTATCTAGAATTTATCCTGGTATTTGATGAGACATATGGATCTAAGTTATTTTTTCCCAGAGGGTTGGCTAATTGAGCCTCATTTATCAATACTATAGTTTTCTTTCCAAAATGATTTGAAGTAAACCTTTGTCATAAATTGAATTTTTGTATATTATTAAGTCTCTTTCTAAACTTTCTATTCTATTCCGTTAATTTGTTTTGTTGCCAGTACCATAATGTTCTAAGTATTGCCACTTTGAATTTTTAACAATAAGAACACTAACATTTACAGGCCGGGCGCGGTGGCTCATGCCTGTAATCCCAGCACTTTGGGAGGCCAAGGCGGGTGGATCACCTGAGGTCGGGAGTTCGATACCAGCCTGACCAACATGGAGAAACCCCGTCTCTACTAAAAATACAAAATTAGCCGGGCATGGTGGCACATGCCTGTAATCCCAGCTGCTAGGGAGGCTGAGGCAGGAGAATCGTCTGAACCTGGGAAGCGGAGGTTGCAGTGAGCTGAGATCTCGCCATTGCACTCCAGCCTGGGCAACAAGAGCGAAACTCCGTCCCAAAAAAAAAAAAAAAATTTCACAGTAAGAATAATAATTACATTATTACTACATACCAGTGTGCGATGTACCATATTAAATACTTTAAATAGATCATCTCTTTCACTTCTCATAGTATACAATGATATAAGGAACTATTAGTATCATCTCCAGTTCATTTTTTTAAAAATTATAATAATGATAAATAATTTATTAACTACTAGCTGGGTATCAGGCACTGTTCTAAGTGGAATTTTCACAGTCCACCTATGAAGGAGGCACTATTATTACTTCCAGTTTGTAGACAAAACTGATATAAAAAGAGGTGAAGCAACTTTTCCAAAGTCACCCATTTATCAATGGATGAAGCTGGAATTCAATCCCAGGCAGCCTTATTTCAACCCAACCTATGCTACTCTGCTAAAAAATTTTACATGATAATAAAAGTAAATTTTATTATCATTTTTAACATTTAAAAGTAAATTGTATAAGACTTCATTACACATTATTTCTCTGGAATTTTGTTGGTTCTTTCCTCGCAAATAATTTTATAAGATCCCTTGGTACTGGCTGTGTGCAGTGGCTCACGTCTGTAATCCCAGCACTCTGGGAGGCCGAGAAGGGTGAATTGCTTGAGTTCAGGAGTTCAAGACCACTCTGGGCAACTGGAGTGAGACTCTGTCTCAAATTAAAAAAAAAAAAAAAAAGAGTTTTTTTGGGGGAGCTGGGGGAGACATTCTATTACCCAGGCTGGAGTGTAGTGGTGCAATCTCAGCTCACTACAGCCTCGACCTCCCTGACTCAGGCAATTCTTCTGCCTCAGCCTCCTGAATAGTTGGGACTACAGGTGCGCCACTACACCCGACTAATTTTTGTATTTTTGTAGAGACAGGGTATCTCCATGTTGCCCAGGCTGGTCTTGAACTTGTGAGCTCACATGATATCCCCACTTTGACCTCCAAAGTCCCGGGATCACAGGTGTGAGCCACGGCACCAAGCCAAGTATTTTCAATATATATGCCCTTTGCCATACGACTTGAAAATTTTTTATGGTCTTTTGAGTATATGAAATTTTTCACCATATAAAAACAAGCTATTTTTTATGAAGTTAAGCACGTCTATCTTGACGTTTTTTGCTTCTGAGTTTTTCTAACACATCAAGGTTACAAAATATTTTCCTAAATTTCATTCTATATTTTATACTTTTATATTTTAAAACTGAATTTATTTTCAAAATGATATGAACTGTAGATATAATTTTGTTTTTTTCCAGATGGAGAGCCCATTATGCCAGCATATTTATAAATAAACTATCCTTAGCCATCAAATTAAAATGCACTCCTACCATTTATTAGTTTCTCATAACACTCTGATCTTTCTTCTGAATATTTTTATATCGTTTACTAATCTAGTTGTTCATTACCATTGCAGTACTAAGTGGATTTAACTATGGTAGCTTTCAGGTGTTGATACCTGAGAAGGCAAGTCTTCCCTCATTAAGTTAGAAAAGAATTTTGACCGGTTTCAGCTATTTTCCCCTATAAACCTTAGAATCATTTCAACCTATTAAAAAAAAAAAGGTGGAAAAGTCAAAAAATAAGATTATAAGTGGAAATGCAGTCAATTTATATATTAATTTGGGGAAAACTATTTTAAATATTAGGTATTCCCATCTAGGATAAATAATTCTCTACAGTCATTAAAGATTGATTCTCGACCTTTAATGAAGGTTTCCATAGTACCTGTATCCTTTCTTTAAATTTATCCCAAGGGACAAGTCATATACTTTAGAACTATTGTAAAAATGTTTTTTTAATTTTTAAATGTTTAAGTTTTTTTCTTCAAATGCTAACTGGATATTTCTATGTTGAAGGAAAGCTTTTGATTTTTGTATATTTATTGTGTAACCAGTCGAATATTAATTCAATGAGATTTTTAGGAAGTCTCTGAAATGTATAGCCACATTATCTGCAAAGAATAACATTATTGCTTATTCTTTTTAAAATATATATATTAATTATTTAATTTCCTTGCATTATTGGACTTAGCTAAAATTTAAAAAACCAAATAGTTGTGGTGATGGAGGGTAAATTTAACGTTTTCTTAATCTAATGCAATGGTGTTGATATTTTATTATGTACTACGCTATCTGTTCATTGTTATAAAAAGTCTTTATCATGTTTAGGTGATTTTCTTCTATTGCTGTTTTATTTGGGTGATATTTTTTCTTTTAAAAAGTTCGAGTTCGAGATTTTTCAAAAGTACTTGGGTATGTATTCATTTCCTTGCCCTTGCTCGTATTCCTTCTGTGGGGTGTTGAGGTAGGAGTGAGAGTTCTGCAGCCATTTCTGATGCTGAGAGGGAAATTGTCTGTTAAGAATGGCAAAGCAGCCCGAGCAGCCCTGGACCACCCACCTCTAATTTGAGAAAGAAATATGCCCGGCACGGGCGTGGTGGCTCACGCCTGTAATCCCAGCACTTTGGGAGGCCGAGGCGGGTGGATCACGAGATCAGAAGTTCCAGACCAGCCTGGCCAAGATGGTGAGACCCCGTCTCTACTAAAACTACAAACAAACAAACAAAAAATTAGCCGGGCGTGGTGGCGGCCGTCTGTAATCCAAGATACTCGAGAGGCTCAGGCAAGGAATTGCTTGAACCCAGGAGTCGGAGATTGCAATGAGCCGAAATGGCGCCACTGCACTCCAGCCTGGGCGATAGAGTGAGACTCCATCTGAAAAAAAGAAGAAAAGAAATAAACTTTTATTGTATTTTTAAAAAATTCTACTTTGAAATATATAATACACGCAACTTAAAATATATAATACACACAACTTAAAATAAAAAGTGCACGTTATGAGAATAACAAAATAAACAGCCACTTAGTACTGTAATGGTAATAGACAACTAGATTAGTAAACAACATAAAATATCCAGAAGAGAGATCAGAATGTTATGAGAAACTAATAAATGGTAAGAGTGCATTTTAATTTGAGGTCGTGTACACGTGTACACGCCATCTTGTTTAGGAACTTAAACATTTCCAGTACCTTAGACATCCCCTCTGTGCTCTTCCCTGACCGCATTTCTCTGCCTACACGCATTCGCCCAAGATGTTACTATTATCCGGAATAGCATACTTATCTTTAGAGTGTTAGAGTGATCTATCCCTAAATAACTCAGTTTTGCTTGTTTTAAATTTTATGTAGATAAAATAATGCTATGGATATTTTTCTGATTTGCTTTTTCACTCAGTATGTTCTTAAAATTATGTTATTGCATGTAGATAAAAAGCATTTATTTTCATGGCTCTGTGTCAATCAGTTGTCCTATTCATAGACATTTGGGTTGTTTCAATTTGGGAATATTATAAGCAATGCTGCTGCGGACATTTTTGTGCACATATTTGCTTGTGCACATGTGTTTTCCTAGGTAAGAATGGATATAAATTTGGTCATGTACAACTTCTCTATATAACAACAAACTGATTTCTGTTCAATAAATCAATTTACTTATCAATATATCACTTTATTTATCCTTGCACCAAATAACATGCTGTTTATAAGCCTTAATTGGGAAAGCAAATTATTTCACCTGTTCTTTGTGAATATGTTAACTACCCTTGGCTTTTTGCTCTATGCGGTGAATTTTAAAATCAGCTAGTTTCATAAATTAAAATTTTTATTGAAGATACATAATCGATTTGGGAGATTTCCTATCTAAGAATCCTCCATTTACTTCGATCTCATTTAATGTGTTCTAAGAAGGTTTTAATTTTCTCCATAAAAGTCTTGCAAATTTTCCGTTAGAATTATTTCTAGCATTTCATATTTTTCATTGCTATTGTCCATTGTAATGGTTGCCTTTTTTTTTTTGTTACAGCTTCTGATTTTTTCTGGGGTATAGAAATATAATTTTTACTTATTAACTTGTTTCTAGAAACTTGCTAAACTTATGAATGGCGTCACTGGACTTACCAGGATGCTGTGACACCCCGGGAGGGCTACTGAGAAGAGCAGAAGGCCTACTTTTCCACTCTGCCTGCCCGAGGATTGGCCCTGTGTGGCTCGGCTCAGCCCTCAGAGAAGCCTCGCTCTCCATACCCTGACTTTCCCTTCACCACACTCACCCTCAAGAAGCCTCAAAAGCCCAGCAGAGCCCACGACCTCTCCACCTGGATCCCCTGTCCCTTGATTTCTTCCCTGTGGGACCCCAATTTATGGTGGTACTTGATAGGCCTTTGGCAAAGCAAGAGGTTTTATTTTGGGTACAAGATGACTATTTTTGATAACATAGTAGAGATCTTCCATGAAGATAACAAGGCTCAAGGAAGTTAGGTTTGGACAAGACAAAAGCCCAGGAAGATCTAGAATTCTCATCTGCCTTCGAATATGGGACTCTTACATGTGTTACTATTTCTATGCAGTGCCCCAAGATGCTAATCGTTATACGGCCTCAAGGGCAAACATCCCCTAAAGAATATTTACCTCATAGGGTTCTTGTGGAGTTTGAATTAACACAGGTAAAACATTTGGGAAAAAACAAAGCTTGATTATAACATAGTGTGTTAGTCCATTCTAATATTGATATAAATTTCTGACTTTCCAGTTTCAGGCTTTTTTTTTTTGAGTCCCACTCTGTCGCCCAGGTTGGAGTGCAGTGGCACAATCTTGCCTCACTTCAATCTCTGCCTCCCGAGTTCAAGTGATTATCATGCCTCAGCCTCCCGAGTAGCTGGAATTACAGGCCTGCACCACCATGCCTGGCTAATTTTTGTATTTTTAGTAGAGATGGGGTTTCACCATGTTGGCCAGGCTGGTCTCGAAATCCTGACCTCAGGTCATCTACCCACCTTGGCCTCCCAAAATGCTGAGATTACAGGTGTTAGCCACCACACCTGGCCGGTTTCAGGCCTTTATATATAGTACCAACAATGAACATTCTTATACGTGGATCCTAGTATTCATATTTCTAAATGTATCTGGCATGAATATCAAGGATTAGAATTGTTGGGTTTCAAAGTATGCATATCTTAAACTTTATTGATTAATGTCCAAGTGTTTTATACATAACTTAGTTATACAATTTACACTCCTACCAACAGCGTCTTCTTGTCTTGTAAAAGAAGAAATTTCTCTTTGCTTTCCATTGTGCTAAGCCACGATGGTGCATGTGCAATGGAATCTGATTTGCAATCCTGCATTATAGATTAGATTGAACATTTTTAAATAAGTTTTTTAGCCTTTTGGATTTCCTCACTTTTGTTGTTGTTCTTGTTGTTGTTGTTGTTCACAGAGTTGCACGCTGTGGCCCAGGGGCACTATCTTGGCTCACTGTGAACTTCACCTCATGGGTTCAAGCAGTTCTCCTGCCTCAGCCTCTTGAGTAGCTGGGACTACAGGCACGTGCCACCACCTCTGGCTAATTTTTGTATTTTTGGTAGAGATGGGGTTTCACCATGTTGGCCAGGCTGGTCTTGAACTCCTGGCCTCAAGTGATCCACCTGCCTCAGCCTCCCAAAGTGCTGGGATTACAAGTGTCAGCTGCCCAAATCCTTGGACAGGCAGAGTGAGGATTCCTTCACTTACAAAGTACTTGTTTTTCTACAGGAATGTCTGATTTTTTTTTTTTTTTTTTTAAGATTTTTATATAGTCTGGATATGAGTCCTTTTGTCAGTTACATGTATTGTGAACATCTACTCTGTGACTTTGTCTCTTAATGATGTCTTTTCATGACTGGAAAGTCACATACATCTTAATTTTAATGTAGACATCAATCATTCCTTCTATAATTAACTTTTGGAAAAATGTGTAAGTAATCTTTTCTAACCCCAGACAGATTAAGGTACTCTCCTACGTTATCTAGTAAAACCTTCATAGTTTTACCTTTCATATTTAGGTCTATAATTCTCTCTTAATTCAAATCTGCATAAAATGTGAAGAACAGATTTTCTTTCTTTTTTAAAATAAAGATACCAATTTTTGGCTGAGTGCTGAGACCAAGGACTAAAGCTGGGAGACTGAAAAAATGCAGACCACTGGGGCACTGTTCATTTCTCCAGCTCAGATCCACTGTTGCACCAGGGGTCTAATCAGGCCTGTGTCTGCCTCCTTCTTGAATAGTCCAGAGAATTCATCTAAACAGCCTTCCTACAGCAGCTCCCAACTCCAGGTGGCCAGACAGGAGTTCCAGACCACTGTTGTTGTCTCCTGGGACATTGACACAGCAACCAAGTTTATCGGTGCTGAGGCAGCCACAGTTGGTGTGGCTGGTTCAGTGGCTGGCATTGGAATTGTGTTTGGCAGCTTGATCATTGGCTATGCCAGGAACCCGTCTCTCAGGCAGTAGCTCTTCTCCTATGCCATTCTGGGTTTTACCCTGTCTGAGGCCATGGGGGGGCTCTTCTGTTTGATGGTCACCTTCCTCATCCTCTTCACCATGTGAAGCTCCATGGGGGCCACCTGTCCATCCCTGCTGCTACGATTCCATGCCATTCCTGATGCTGGGGTCTGCTAAACTTTTACCATTAAACACAAAGTTTCTTAAAAAAAAAAAAAAAAAGACACCAGTTTTTCTCAGCACCAGTTATTGCATAGGCTATTTTTCACCCACTATTTTACAATGATAATGATGTCGGTTTGGGGGTTTCAAGTATGATCTACTAATTCATTTGTGTTCACTACACCAAGACTTCCACCAGTGCACTGTTTTGATTACTACCGCTCTATAATAAACCTTGTATCTGATAAAACAGATCCTTTCACTTCTGTAACCATACTCATTATTCTTGACCCTTTGTATTTCCATATATATTTTAGAAACAATTAGTCATGTTTTATACACACACACACAGAGACACACACACAACACACACATAGCCTGTTGGTATTTTTATTTGCCTTATTTGAATTTGTTCAGTTTGGGGAAAACTGGTATTTTTCAACACTGAGGCATCCAATCCTTACAATCATATCAATTAAGGTCTTCTTTAATTATTGTAAATAAAGTTCCACAGTCTTCTCTGTAGATATTTTTGTATATCTTTTATTAGACTTATTCTTAAGTATTTCAATGGTTTTAATGCTATTGGAACAAGTATCTTTTAGGAAAAAGAATTTTTACTTCTTTGTGGCTAGTATCTATTTGTATATTGATTTTGTTTCAGAATTACTCTAAGTTTTCTCCAGATTATTTATAATTTTCTAACCAAGCAATCATCTCTGAATAATAAGAGTATTGGTTTTCTTCCTTTCTAATTCTCATGCCATATCTTTTTCTTGCAATACTGCACTGCTTGAGACTGCAGCAAAATGTTGATTGAAGGTGGTAGAACAAGTACTCTTTTCTCCTTCCTGATCTCAAAGGAGATGTTGCCATTTTTTATCATTAGATATGTGTGTTATAGTATTTTTGTAGATAACCTTTATTAGAATAAGGATGTCCCTTTCTATTCCTAGTTTGCAAAGAGGTTTTATTATAATGGATGTTGAATTTATCATTTTTGTTCTGTGACCATTGAGATAATGTAATTTTTTCCTTTATTAAGTATGAAAATACACTGATGAATTATCTAAAGTTAAATAACCTTGCATTCCTAGCATAAGCCCAACTTGGTCATGATATATAATTCTTATTAAATAAGATTTTGTTAATATTTTACTTTGAAATTTTGCATGTATTTTCACAAATAAGATTAGCCTTTCTTAAAGTGTCTGAAGTTATCCAGAATTCAAAAAATGAGTTGGGAAGTATTCCCTTTCACTAGGCTCTGTAAGAATTTGTAAGATTAATTCTTTATTAAATATTTGATGGAATTCACCAGTGAAGCCATCTAGGCCTGATGGCTTCTTTTTAGAAATGATTTTTTTTTTTTTCCAGACAGAGTCTCGCTCTGTCACACAGGCTGGAGCACAGTGGCAGTCTTGGCTCACTGCAACCTCGGCTTCCAGGTTCAAGTGATTCTCATGCCTCAGCCTCTCAAGTAGCTGGAATTACACGTGCTGCCACCATGCCCAGCTAATTTTTTTATTTTTAGTAGAGATGGGGTTTTACCATGATGGCCAGCCAGGCTGGTCTTGAACTCCTGACCTCAAGTGATCCACCCACCTTGGCCTCCCAAAGTTCTGGGATTATAGGCATAAGCCCCTGCAGCTGGCCTTAGGAATGATTTTAAATGTGGATTATATTTCTTGGGTGTTTACAGGAACATTTAAGTTTTCTATTTCTATTTCATTAAGTTGTGTTTTTCTAGAAATTTGTTTGCATTGTACTACTCTGTTGCACTAATGAGTCCCCATTTGTGCGCATCTTCCAGTACTAGATACTCTGGATGGTAGTATCTTCCCACATTAACTTTAGTTTCAGCTATGCAATTTGTTTTGACCAATGGAAGACAACAGGAAAAATAACATAAGCAGAGATTTTAAAACTATTTGCTTTTTTGAACCCTAGAAGTGCTACCATGTGAACAATCCTGCACTGGACTACCGATGATGACACATGCCTCCACCACTCTAACCAAATGCCAGGAAGCCTGTGATACCCTGAGTAATGATTCTCCAAATATGTTGACAACCAAGCCCAGGCACCTACAAATATGTTAGATGGTGAAAGGAACTTTGTAGATATGATTGTTATGGATCTTGCAATGGGGAAATTATCCTAGATTATCCAGGTGGGCCTGATGTAGTCACCAGTGTCCTTATAGTAAGAGGGAGGCAGTAAGAGATTTGTCTGCAGAGGAGGTGTGGTATGACAGAAGTAGAGATTGGAATGATACAGTCACAAACCAAGGAATACCAGCAGCCTCCAAAAGTTGGAACAGGCAAGGAACAAATTCTCCCCTAGGACCTCCAGAAAGAACAAGCCCTCTTGATAGCTTGACTTTGGTGAGTCAGACTCATGATTTTGGACTTCTTATCTCCAAACTACAAGAGAATAAATTTGTGTTTAAGCCTCTACACTCAGTAATTTGTTACAGCAGTGATAAGAAACTAAATAGGTTTTGGTATCAAATGTGGAATGTTGCTGTAACAAATACTTAAAAATGTGGGGGTGACTTTTGAATTGGTCAGCGGGAAGAGGCTAAAAGAATTACAAAAAGCAAAATGGAAAAGCCAGTATGTATTCCAGTACTGCAAGTATATGAGGTAATGCATGTTAACTACCTTCATTTAGCCATTCCACGATGTATACACATTTCAAAACATCATTTTGTAAACTGTAAATATATAAAATTTTTATTTGTCAATTAAAAAAATAAGCAAAAACTAAAATATCCTGGGGGAAAGCCTAGATTGCCTTGAATAAACTGTTACTAGAAATACAAATGTTAACAACTCTGCTAGTGAGCACTCAGAAGAAAGTGAGGATACTGTAGAGAGGGCCCACATGATGTCAGAATACCTGCATTATCAAAAACAGACTGCTGGCAGGAATACATTAAATGTGTGCTGGGGAGAAATGAGGAATTGGAAACTAAAGGAAGCCTAAAACAATCAGGATTCAGTCAGAGGACCCTATTCAAGCCTCCTGAAATCTTTGTGAAGAGATCAGGCATGTGACTCAGCTTCGTCATCAGAAGCCAGGAATAGAGATGGGATTATCCAGAAAAGACATGTGAAAGGTCACTTGTCTAATGGAGCAAATTGTGTGCCAGTTTACAAGGATTCTGAGAATGTTATACTAGCAGAAACACTTGCAGCTTAGACCAAATGAAAAGAGAAAACAAAACAAAACAAAAAAAACAGTGTTAGACTCCGAAAATTCTATAAGCAAGAAACGGACTGATAAAATCACTTAATTGCAAACTTGTGCTATGCTTCACGAAAACGTAACGATGATTCACAGTGCATCCTTAGGTGCCTAACAAAAACTTATCTAAGGATGTTCCTTGTCTTATCAAATTATGGAAAGTCACTTCGCACAATACATATTCTGAGGTCATTAATATGATCTCTTCCTAGCCTCTGCTTAGGCAGGATCCTAACACATTTATAAGCACAATTTTTGACCAACTGAAGTGGTCCCTTTATGTTGATCATGTAACTGTCTACATCTTCCTGGCAAAACTCTTACTATATATACTCATTATATTCCTATAATTTTTATGTGTACATTTATAAATTACTAAGCTAAGAATAATAGAATCAAAAAAGCCGTAATGGGACTTTTAAAATGTCAACCATAATATGCTTACAAGGAACTCTTAAAAAAGTGGAAAGACAAAATACCAAGCATTCAATGGTCAGCTTTGATTGATGTCTAGGCCTCAAAACAAAACACCAATCCCAAAATAGCCTCTTTCAAAGTAAGCCAAAATAGTTTATTCAAACTGAAACCTGCTGAAACTTTTTACGTTTTAACGTTTTATTGTTACCTATAGTCACCCTATTGTGCTGCTGAACAATAGATCTTTTTCCTTCTATCTAACTGTATCTTTGTACCCATTGACCAACCCCTCTTTATACCTTCTTCCACACTACCCTTCCTAGCCTCTGGTAACCATCATTCTACTCTATCTCCATGAGTTCAACTTTTAATTTTTAGCTCCCACATACGAGTGAGAACATGCAATATTAGCCTTTTTGTGCCTAGTTTATTTGACTTAACATGTCCTCCAGTTCCATCCATGTGGTTGCAAATGAGTTTTATTCTTTTTCACAGCTGAATAGTACTCCATTGTGTACATGTACCACATTTTCTTTATCCAGTCATCTGTTGATGGACACTTAGGTTGATTCCATATCTTGGCTATTGTAAATAGTGCTACAGTAAACATGGGAGTGCAGACATCTCTTTGATATACTAATTTTCTTTCTTTTAAATATATATCCAGCAATGGGATTGCTGGATCATATGGTAGTTCCATTTTTAGCTTTTTTGAGGAACTTTTATACTGTTCTCCATAGTGGTTGTACATACATTCCCACCAACAATGTACAAGGGTTACCCTTTATGTTCTCAAAGAAGCATCCCTTAGTGCTTGTTCTTTTTATAAAAGCTATTTTTACTGTGGTGAGATGATATCTCAGTGTAGTTTTGATTCACATTTCTTTGATTAGTGATGTTGAGCATTTATTCATATACATGTTGGCCATTTGTATGTCTTCTTTTTAAAAATGTCTATTCAAATCTTTCACCTATTTTCAAATTGGATTCTTTTTTCTATTGAATTACTTAAGCTCATTATATATTCTGGTTATTAATTCCTGGCAGACGGGTAGTTTGCAGATATTTTTCCATTCTGTGACTGGCTCTTCACTTTGTTGATTGTTTCCTTTGCTGTAAAGATGTCTTTTAGCTTGATGTGATCCCATTTGTCCATTTTTGGTGGAGGGTCTCGCCTCAATGTTGATGGCTGCTGACTGATCAGGTTGATGGTTTGCTGCAGGTTCGGTGGCAGCGGCAATTTCTTAAAATAAGGCAACAATGAAGTTGGCCACAGTAATTGACTTCCTCTCATGAAAGATTTCTCTGTAGCATGCAGTGCTGTTGATAGCATTTTACCCCTAGAAGAACTTTCAAAGTTGGGGTCAGCCCTCTCAATTCCTGCCTCTGCATTATCAACTAAGTTTCTGTAATATTCTAAATCCTGTCATTTCAACAATGTTCACAGCATCTTCACCAGGAGTAGATTCCATCTCAAGAAACCACTCAAGAGTCTCATAAGTGGGCTCAAAATAGTCAACCATGCTATAAAAAGATGTGCTGTCATTTGGGCTTTGTTATTCCATTTATAGAACACAAGCAAAGTCTATGTAGCATAATCTTAATGGCCCTAGGATTTTCAGAATGGTCAATGAACACAGCTTCAAGTTACCAGCTGTATTAGCTCCTAACAAAAGAGTCAGCCTATCTTTGAAGCACTGAAGACAAGCATTGACTTCTGTCTAGCTATGGAAGTCTTAGATTGACTGGGCGAGGTGGCTCACACCTGTAATCCCAGCACTTTGGGAGGCCGTGGGCAGATAACCTGAGGTCAGGAGTTCGAGACCAGCCTGGCTAATATGGTGAAACCTCTGTCTAGCTATGGAAGTCTTAGATTGACTGGGCGAGGTGGCTCACACCTGTAATCCCAGCACTTTGGGAGGCTGTGGGCAGATAACCTGAGGTCAGGAGTTCGAGACCAGCCTGGCTAATATGGTGAAACCCCATCTCTACTAAAAATACAAAAAATTAGCAGGGCGTGGTGGGGCATGCCTGTAATCCCAGTTACTTGGGAGCCGAGGCAGGGGAATTGCTTGAACCCAGGAGGCAGAGGTTGCTGTGAGCCAAGATCGCACCATTGCACTCCAGCTTGGGCAACGAGCAAAACTCCATCTCAAAGAAAAAAAAAAAGAAAGTCTTAGATAGCGTTTTCTTCCAACAGAAGGCTGTTTCATCTACATTGAAAATGTTATTAAGCATAGCCACCTTCTTCAGTTATCTTAGCCAGCTCTTCTAGATAACTTGCTGCAGCTTCCCTATCAGCATTTGCTGCTTCACACTGCACTTTTGTTTTGGAGACCATTTCTTTCCTCATGAGCCAACCTCTGCTAGCTTCAAGCTTCTGCAACTTCCTTATCTCTCTCAGCCTTCATAGGATTGAAAGAGTTAAGGACTTACTCTGGATTAGGCTTTGGCTTAAAGGACCGTTGTGGCTAGTTTGATCTTCTCTCTAGACCATTCAAACTTTCTTCGTATCAGCAATAAGTCTGTTTCGCTTTCTTATTATTCACATGTTCAATGGAATAGCACTTGTAATTTCCTTCAGTAACTCTTTTTGCATTCACAGCTTGGCTAACTATAGCACAAGGGGCCTTGTTTCAGTCTATCTCTGCTTTCAACATGCCTCCTTCACTAAGTTTAGTAATTCCTAGCTTTTGATTTTTTAGACGCCATTGTAGGATTAATTATTAATTAGCCTATTTTCAATACTATGTCTCAGGAATTAGGGAGATCCAAGCAGAGGGAGAGATTGGGGAACAGTTGTTCAGTGGAGCAGTCAGAACACACACAATTACTGATAAAGTTTTCAGTCTTAGATGGGTGCGGTTTGTGGTGCCCTGGAACAATTGCAATAATAACATCAAAGATGACTGACCACAGATCACCAAAACAGGTATAATAATGAAAAGTATAAAATATTGCAAGAAATACAAAAATGTGACACAGACACATGAGGTAAACACATGCTTTTGGAAACACTGTACTAACAGACTTGCTCAATGCAGCATTGCTACAAATCTCCAGTCTGTCAAAAGCACAGTATTTGCTAAGTGCAATAAAACAAAATATGCCCATGTCTACCAAAATTATATATTGATCTTTTGACCTAGTAATCCCACACGTATTTTTTTTTTTTTTTTGCAAAGTATGCTGACAGAAATACAAAATGACCTATTCATAAAACTTGCAGCATCATTGTGGTAGTAGAACACTAGAAACATCAATAGGGGATTGGGTGAATAAAATAGAGTCTACTCACAGTGGAGTACTCTGCAATTGTAAAAAGAAATGAAGGACTTATATACAGATAGAGTGATTTCCAGAATATATTTTGAAGTGATAAAAGCAAGATTGTAGAACAGTGATTATTATACGCCAATTTTTCTGTAAGAAGGGGAGAGAAAAGTGTATTGCATATTGATATAGTTTGGATCTGGGTCCCCGCCTACATCTCATGTTCAAATGTAAACCCCAATGCTGGAGGTAGGGCCTGGTGGGAGGTAATTGGATCATGGTGGCAGTTTCTCATGAATGATTTAGCACCATCCCCCTGGCGCTGTTCTCCTAAGAGTTCTCATGAGACCTGGTTGTTTACAAGTGTGTAGCACCTTCCCCATCTCTCTCCCTCCCTCCTGCTTCTGGCCATGTGAAGTACTGGCTTCCCCTTCACCTTCTGCCATGACTGTAAGTTTCCTGAGGCTTCCCCAGAAGCTAAGCAGATCCCACCATGCTTCCTGTGCAGCCATGCAGAACTGGGAGCCAATTAAATATCTTTTCTTTATAAATTATCCAGTATCAGGTATTTATAGCAGTGCAAGAAAAGACTAATACACATGTGGTACCATCAGATTTAAAGGTGAACTTACTACAATATCTAAAGATGCTTCAACTAATTTAGTTAAGCCTGCAATTGCTTTTGAACAAGGATAAGTCTTTGCTGCTATATAGTTCTTTGAGAAGAATCTTAAGGCAAAGGTAACTTGTTCGGGAGGTTCAAGAGAAGCAGCAGAAGGAACATAAAGAATGTGAGTAAGTGGTGAAGATGAAGCTGTGGAGACAGAGTGAGACTGTCTCAAAAAAAAAAGTTTTAAAAAGAAAAAAATATATATCACATGGACCCATCAATATACAAATATACGTAATACAAATATTATGTATCCATAATAATTAGAAATAAAAAATATTTTAAAGGTCCTCCACCAGAAAAGATTATGACTCACTGAAGGCTCTGATGATCTTTAGCTTTTTTTTTTTTGGTAAGCAATAATGTATTTTTAAATTAAGGTATCAACATGAACATTTTTTTTTAGACATAATGCTATTACACTTAATAGTCTATGTATAGTGTAAACATAACTTTTATATGCAATGGGAAACCAAAAATTCATGGGACTCACTTTATTGAGATAGCTGCTTTATTGTGGTGGTCTGCAACCAAATTTGTAGTATCTCTGAGGTGTGCCTGTACTAAATTTCCCTGCATAGAGGTTGCAATAATTTTTATATTCACAACAGATACATGTAAATTTACCCACAGCCCCACCAGCAGAAATACTGTCAAATATTTAGATTTCTAATGATTAAAAATGGTATGTAGTGTAATTTTAATGAATTTTCTCTTTTAAGCCTGGAAAGTCTTACATGTTGAATGGTAACTTTTCATTTTCTGCAAACCATCTATCTTCTGGCAATTTTTCTACTGGGTTTTTAGAGACTGGAGTTTTCCTTACACTCTAAATGTAAATCCTTTATTCTGAGTTACATTTTTCTGTGACTTGTTTTTAACTTTGTTTATAATGACTTCTTTTGTATTAGGTTCCATAAAAAAAAATCCACTAAGCTTTCAGTTGAATTTAAGTGTATTGGTTAAACTGATGAAAATTCACATCCTTTTTACATCTTTCTATTCATAAAGATGTTAGCACTCTCCATTTATTTTTCTCCTATACTGACTATAACATTCTCAGTGAGAATTTTTTAATTAACTTTGCTCAATACTTGATGTGCATGCTTGATTTTAAAGTTCCATGTTTTTCTAGTTTTAGAAAACTCTCAACTCTTCAAATATTGCTTTCTACCTCCTTCTATTATTTTAATTTTTCTCTCCAGATATCCTATTATAGGTTGTTGGATATTCATGTTCCATTTTTTACATCTCTTAAAACACTTCTTAGTACTTTTTGATAGTTTGTGAGGGTAATTTTCTGAAATTTATCTATTAGTTCACTAGTATTCTCTTCAGCCAGGTCTCTCTCTTTACTTCTAGAAGTTCAACTTGATTCTTTTACCAATCAAGCTTGTTTATTTTAAAAAGTCATGTCTATTATTCAGTATGAGTTCTTTCTTATAAATATATATTCTTTTTGATTGATCTATTATTTCCAGTTCCTGGAGAACACATTCTATTTACTTCATTTCTTTACTCTCCTCATGCCTTTTTATTTCCTCTTTTGCTTTTAACTAAGATCTCACCTTCAGCTAGGCTGAGTCAAGGATCAATGTTCCAGCATTTTAAGGCTTATATATTGGTCTCAAATCCTTTCAATTGGTCTTTGGTATCAGTCTACACTTAGCATTATGGCTTTGATTCTTAATTTCTCATATCTGAGGATTTCCAGATTATTCTTTTAACCTCAGTTATATATGAGAATTATTTCTTGGTTATATTTCATAAAATGCTTGATGTTTCTGTTAGAAGAACATGCACTCTAAATGTAGTAGCTTACTCAGACATGGTACCAAAAGTCCTTAGAATTTTTATTAAGAACAGTGGCTAAGATTCTGTAAACAACCTTTTGGAACCTACTGATAAATCACATGTCTTTCTTCTTTGTCAGTGTAAGTCATATTGGTAAATTTTCCAATATTGAACTAACATTGCATTCTTGGAAAAAACACTATTGGATGACCTAAATGCCTTAAGGAAATTAAAAATGCTCTTAATAATTAAGAAAACCTAAATTATGATTTTCTCAATAGAGAAATTAATTATATTTAATATCCATGCATGATACAGAATCCTAATTTTACACGATACATGCAAACTGTCTTCATCTGATAACAAGGATAGTCTAAAAACCTAAGGCAGGCAGATAACAGTAAAAACCAGAAACATTCCCTTTCAAATTAAAATTAACTACCTGCTATATTTTGCCAGTGTATAGTCAATACTTTTCTAGCTTTATGCCTTATGTCATTTCTTGTCTCTGGAAACTCCACCCTTTTGGGGGAAAGTAACAGTTCCACCTCCACTAAAATAACAATTGTGTATTTTCTGCCAGAAAAATGCATATATGCACATAAACACAAAATTTTGCATAAAACATCATAGGATTCACTACCTGCATTTTGCAAAGTAGATTCCAGATTAAAAATTCCTAACTTACAGATCACCTCTTAAAACAAAATACTCAAAAATATTAATGGAGGAATAAATAAAGATGCAAGCAAATACACAAAAGAACATATGTTGATGCAAGCATTCATATTTGCCTATGAAAATTTCCCTGAAGAAACTAAGACATGAGACATAAAATACACTTGGGTTTTAGGTATTTATTTACAAAGTTCTTACTAATACAATTGCTTTTAAAATATAGCAAAGAGTCATTTACTATTCTCAGAAGTGGCACATACACGGCATAGAAAATCTATAGTCAGTTAACTATTAAAACAGATACTTGAAAATTAAGTGGCAAACATTTGTAGTACTCCCTAAAGAAATAGGAAATAAAAATGCATTTATCCATATGAACTTGATTATTCTGAATTACTGACTATAAAAAAGGCTATTGTGAAAGATATCACACTTTGAAATAGCAAATGAATTTTCAATTTTACATTTAATTATAAGACCATAATAAAAAGTTGAGCACACACATATCTATGTGTTTTACAGAAGATTAGTAAAACTGATGGCAACTTCAGAATTATTTCATAAAGGGTACAGTCTTTACCACAATTTTCCCATGGTCTTATCCTTCAAAATAAAATTCCACACACTATCAAACTAAATCAAGATTTGCTAGTGGCTAAAATCACCATAAATATATAGTACTCTCTCTGAAACAGCTACAAACATCTTGTTTTTGGAAAATATACAATGTTTCTCAATCTTTCTGTCCTTATCTCAATTTGCAAAAATATTTTGAAACAATCTCCTTTAAATGTTATTCTTGTTAATAAGGGCAAATCTTTTAAAATCCACATGCTAGATCTTGAAAACACTTGAGAAGAAAATAAACTGCAAAAGGAGTGGTTAAATACTTCAAACTGCACATGTGAAACAGACCCACTATCTAATCAGAATTCTATGCAAGTTTTTATCCAGTATTATGATGTCATTTAATCTCTGAATAAATTGAGCTGCACAAATATCTATTTCCATAAATTCATTCACAGATACTATACAAATAGATTCACAGCAGTATTTGGCACCCACCCATAAAATGTATTTACTCTATCAGGGTTGCAAAGCTACTAATATCAGCTGATAGCAACTTAAATTATTGGCCTTTGAATGACAGATTCAAACAAAAAGATAAATTACATCAAAATAACTATCATTTTTTTACATGAATTAACTTGAAAATGTAACAGGTAAACCTTACTCTTTCAAGAAGAAAAATCAAATAGCATACTTTAGTGTTACTTATCTTCCTTCCAGCTTTCACCAAGTGCTAATTACAAGTACCATTTAAGTCAGTTTCTTATTTGAGTATGAGGTGTTTATACATTTCTATAATTTAAGATTTTGGTAACACTTCATATCAAATGAGTTGTAGATCTACTTAACGTATGACTTCTCCTTTCAAAGAAGGAAGGAAGGCTGACAAGGGAGGGAGAAGGGATACCCTGTAAAAACAAAACAAATTATTTCATATTTTAAATCTTCCTTTAAAAAAAATTGTAAAATACAGTTTGGTATCATGCCTATTATTTTTACATTTTAAAAATTACTATAACAATTAAGTACAAGACATCTGACAATTCTAAACTCTTTAAAGTTACGGGAATGGAAAAGGGAGAAAAAAGAAAACTATTATAGCATTCTGAAAACAAAGCCAAATAGCTAGACTAGTTAACTAGATATTAACTCAACTGAACAGATACTGGCCTATTGCCAGTAGTGATACCTAACTTTGTTTTATGAAATATTAATGATTCAGTGTTTCAGGTTATAAAAGAAAAAATTATAAATTGGCAAACAAGGTTTCTTCTTAGTTCATAAAGCAGAATTAAGAGGAATGAAATCATTTCATGGGAAATAATTTTCTAAAATTAAGTCATACACTCTCAAAGAGTGTTTGTAATATATGTACAACTCAGATGTACATATGTGAGCGTATATGTATATATATAATTTTGTTCCACTGTAATCCCAGCTACTCAGGAGGCTGATGTGGGAGGACTGCTTAAGGCCAAGAGTTTGAGACCAGACTGGACAACTTAGCAAGACCTCCATCTCTCAAAAATATTTTTAAACAATTTTTAAAATTTTGTTCTATATAAAACTTGAGTGAAACAGCAATCCTTCTGGATAACAGTGATTATTAAATTGCTAAGTTTTATATCCCTGAGAAGTCTTAAAAATTTTAAAATAAAACAACTCTAACAAATAACATGCGAAGACTCAAGAATAACTGTAAATGAAAATAAATTTTAAGGCTACTGTTTTATTTTAACATATATAAATGGCTAACCGTAAGAGCTAGTAAGGTAGTTGGCTGTAAGTTCTCATAAACAAGGTTGTAAAATGAAGCATTTAAAAAGCTGGGCTGATGAAGTATAACCATTCAAGTATCAACAAAATGATGATACAAATGTATAATATAAAAGTTGACACTTTCCTCACGTGAAACTTTTATGATTTGGTATATTAAAAGCATAATTTTCTGTAAATGCTATAAATCTAACACTAAGAATCAGATTTGGAATATAAATCCACTACTCATGACAATCACTACTATTCTTTAAAATGATAATTTTCCTAAATAAGAAAATTTCTAATGGAACTTATTTTTTCTGGACTTAATAAACTCTATTAAACCTAAATTGTTATTAATTCAAAGCAGTCATAACATTGTGAATTCCAAAGTTCCCACCCACCCAATAAGTGATTCCTTGGAGAAAAAATATGTTCCTTTTTTTTTTTCTTTTTTTCTGCAGATACAAATTTTAAATAGCTAATAAGCTCACATTAAACTTCATGAGGCTTGTTTCCATTAGTGGTTGGCAAATCTCCTAATTCTTCACAAGTGTCAAAGATGAGTTGGAAATAACTTTTTTGAAATTTGAAAAATCAGTGTTTCCTTCTAGTATCTCTGAAAAACTAGCTCGGAAAGCAGAATGACGTACAGATCGAAACCAGGAGTACTGAGAGCGCCCACCAGTAGAGTTTAGGCGCTGAACATAAACATGCTTAGTAAATCCAATTACATTGCTTGTGGAAACAGAATGGGTAATCTGTTAGAACAGAAACAAGCAATTGAGAAGATGACATTAATGTCTTGAAGGTATTTTAGCTGCTTGTTACGTATATTGTCTATTAAAAGTGACATAACCATAAATAACAAATTAATTTTCTAAAATTTTCTATAAAATGCATTTACTTTCATTTGAAAGATGAAAATGTTTACAATAGTTGCTACAGGTGGCTTTGAGAAAGCTATAATCTAATTTTCACAAATTAATGCTTATCTGCATTTGTCAATTTTAATCGACCAAACTACTTTGCATATATTCATTTTATCAACTAAATACAGCTTCTCTCCCATTGGTTAAGGTTAATGTTGATTAAAAACCTGTATAAATACACTAACAGATTTAGCCATAACTCTTTGATGTGTTAACTAAAGACTTTAACCAACGTTAAAATATATATTACTAAGTATTATTTATGTGCCTTACCTGCAAAAATTTTATATAATAAAAAGAAATCACTTATAAAACACAAGAGCCCTCACAATGTGCCAGGTACTGTTCTAAGCACTTCACATATAATAACTCACTTGATCCTTATAACTACTTATGACTTACTTTACAGACAATGAAATTGAAACAGACCTTTAATAACTTGCCAAAACACATATAACTGGTAAATAGCAGAGCAAGGACTTGAACACTAGGGTTCCAGAATCCAGGCTCTTAACCACCACCCAAACTGCCTCTCAGTATATAACATCATATACATATGTGTGATTATATAATATACACATATATTATTTAGTCCTACAATGAAATTATGGAATAAGTAAGCACTATTAACATCTTTTTTCTCATCTGCAAAAATGCAGATGAGAGAATAAGAAACCTGGTACAGGACACACAGCTAAGAAGTGATAGTCACTTGCTTTTCTTAACTTCAGTAGGTTAATAATTGTATTAAGTACAGATATTTCACTCAAATATTTAGTAATAGTATTAAATATCTAATAATTTAATAATTCTGAAACTTGGAAATTTGGATTGTTCAGGAAAAATTTTAAATATACATATATATATATAAAATATACATGAATTTAGAGCCCATAACATCCTCTGAAATTCAGTTTCAGAGATTATATTCTACTCATCACAAAAATAGTAAAAGGAATAAAACTCAGTCTCTGCTATCTTATTGGAACTGATCTATATAAACAGAATCATAGCTATTTACATTAGTAAAGTGACAGGCCAGATTGAAACATGTTTCTTTTCTTAGAGATTTTAGAATATGGCCGGGCGCGGTGGCTCAAGCCTGTAATCCCAGCACTTTGGGAGGCCGAGACGGGCGGATCACGAGGTCAGGAGATCGAGACCATCCTGGCTAACACCGTGAAACCCCGTCTCTACTAAAAAGTACAAAAAACTAGCCGGGCATGGTGGCGGGCGCCTATAGTCCCAGCTACTCGGGAGGCTGAGCCAGGAGA
This sequence comes from Mandrillus leucophaeus, assembly GCF_000951045.1. NCBI lineage: Eukaryota > Metazoa > Chordata > Mammalia > Primates > Cercopithecidae > Mandrillus > Mandrillus leucophaeus. The sequence goes on from NW_012109253.1 coordinate 589,251, forward strand.
ATGGCGTAAACCCGGGAGGCGGAGCTTGCAGTGAGCAGAGATCCGGCCACCGCACTCCAGCCTGGGTGACAGAGCGAGACTCCGTCTCAAAAAAAAAAAAAAAAGAGATTTTAGAATACATTTCAATACCAATAAAATTTCCTATCAAATAAACTACACATTAAGTATGTCTCTAGTTCATTCGTAGTAGGGTTTTCTCAGTTGCCTTTACCCAATAAAGAGGTTAGAAGTTTGGATGTACATATTTTAAAAATGACGTACGACTATGTTAGGATGCCAAGGTTTAAAGCACTAGGGGAGAGACCTCCTCCCTCCCAACCTCATGCTTTCCGTGCTGATTCTTCAGTGCTAGTGTACAGAGCTGTGCTGTCCTTCCAGGAGCCACTAGCCACATGTGGCTATGAAACCCCTGAAACATAGCCAGTCTGAAATGCAGTCAGCTTTGTAAGTATAAGGTGCATCCCACATTTTTAATACTTAGTACATAAGAAAGAATGAAAATATCTCACTGGTAATTCTTACATTGATTCGCATTCAAATGATAATATTTTGGCATACTGGGTTAAAATACATTATTAAAATTTTTTAAGCATGGAAGAAATATTTCCAATTTTTAAAAGTTAACAAATTCCATACCAGCTTCATAAATAAGTCATTCACCCCATTAAATCAAAATAACTTACTGCTAATGATGATGTGCTAGAAAGACGACTCATTATATGCTTATCATTGCTGGAAGGACTTCTTCCTTCCACTGAGCCGTGGGAGCCGTGGGATGTCATAAGAGCCCTTCGAAGAGCTCTTTTTGGAGTTTTGGAGAAAGAGAATGCTCTTGTAACCTAGAGTTTAAGAGTTACAGTTACTTAAACCAAGACAAATTTAATACAGTTGATAAGAATACTGAAACATAAAAAAGACAAATATATGGCAAAAGTTTTTCTACTGTAGTATGTGGCAAGATTAGAATCTCTTTGGCACAAAGCAGTGAGGAAATTTGTATACTATTTCAACTTTCATTTAGAGAGCAGTGAAGTCCAGTGGAAGGAGGAGAAAAGAAATCTAGCCTGGGAGAGAAGAAACCAAAGTTCTTGTCTGATTCAACCAGTCTAGTTGTGAGATTTCTAATCCAAAAATCACCTGAAACCTCCATTTCTTTATTGAAAGAGTGAAGGAATTCACTTGAATAATAATCTAACATGTTTTTCTTTTATACATCATACATGTTAAACGATAGGAGATACAAAAATTACTAAAATACAAAGCCTCCCCATAAAGGGAAAGAAAACAAAACTTGTAAATCTAGCAGTAGAGATTATGGCTGTAAATCTCTCTTAGAACACTAAAATTCTAGTTCTACTTTTAAAAAGCCTATTATCAACATACTTATGTAATCCTCAACAACTCTGATAAGGTAAGTAAGTTATCTTCATCACGAGAAGACTAAAATACACTTCTAGAGTCAGGAATAGATCCCAGGTCCCCTGACTGTCGTCTGCCCTTTGCTGAAAATAACTGTGGCAATATATTTAAGATGAGGGCACACATATTTAAATCTAAAACACCAACAGTACATTTCTACTGCAGGATAGTTCACAGAAGCATCATTATTACAAAATGGGAGGGATAACAAGTTATAGTTACTGTGGCAAAGAAGTCACTGAAGTAAAACTATTGTTTCTGTGGGTCATTTCCTAGAATCGAAGAACAGCTTTGTTCTATAAACTATCTTTATACTGGTGTTCGCAGTAATATTATTTGAATATAGTCTGGAAAATACATATTAGAGATATGCTAAATAATAATTTCACTAAAACGCACCTTTTTTGAAGTCTTTTTTATTGCTCTTGATGCTCTACTCAATGTACTGTCCATATCTTTTGTATTTACTTCAAAGGATTCTGGATCAGCAGCATAAATAAGATTCTCCTATTGAAAAATAATACTTTTTGTTATCTTGAAACACACAACTGTTTCTAAAAATCAAACTTTTAAGCATATTTATGTATGGAGTATTTGTAAATGAAGCTACTCAAGATTGTTCATGTGCTTGATATAACTTCTACCCCGAAATGTACTAATTTAAGGATAGTGAAAAATAAGCATTCAGTAAATGAGTAATTCCCTGTAAGGGTCATGGATACCAAAGCAATTGGAAATAGACCTCAAAATAAAATCTAACAACTCTTAAACAAGTTAGAAATTTAGCAGACTTAAACTTAATGCTTAAGTATAAAGTCAGCTACAAAACCAAGACCACAAACACTGTTCTTGACATAAACTCAAATTAAGATTTAGACTTTCTCCTACTTTACCCTTTCGTCCTCAATCAGCATTTATAAGGATTCTAAATCAGAGGTTCTAAACCTGTGACCAGGAGCCTGTAGGGTGACAATGAACAGAAACTGGGCACAAAATTTTGTGTGTACATGTGCAAAGGGCATCTTTCTGAAGAGGGGGTTCACAGCTTGTATCACATTCCTAAAGGAATCAAAGACGCCATATAACCACCAGTCTACTCTGTACTTCTATGAGGTCAGACGCTGCTGATACGCTGGGGAGGACGGGATGGGGTGGGAGCTGGAGTGAGGTTGGTCAATAGGCACAAAGTTACAGTTAGAAAGGAGAAGTAAATTCTGGTGTTCTATTGCACAATGGTGACTATAGTTAACAATACAGTATTGTATTGTATATTTCAAAATAACCAACAGCGGATTTTGAAGGTTCACACCATAAAGAAATGAGTATATTAGGTGATGGATACGCTAAATACCCTGATTTGATCAACACACAACGTATACATGTATCAAAACATCACATTATACCCTATAAATATGTACAATTATTATGTGTCAATTAAAAATAAATTTTTAAAAAGACCTCATATAGGCCAAGAACCACTGAACCACTTAAACAGGACAATTAATCTCTAAGTAATTAAAAACATTACTTGCTCAAATTATGGCTGAATTTTCAGAAGAAAGCAAGTTAGACAAAATGATTTTGCACAGTCCTATAACCAATTTGCACTTTAAATTTATAAATCTAGACTATGAATAGGCAAATTGCCTTGTTACCCTGTCACTATAAAGACTATTTTCCAGCACTATCATTCTGTGGTGACAGAGAAAAAACAACCTTGTGAAAGTTGTTTTTTCTGAAAATTTTTTCGATTTGCAAAATGTAGAACATATCTAGAATACCTAACCCATAGTAATCATAAGGCTAAAACAAAATAATGCATAGAAGTACTTTGAATGAAATGTTAAGCCTCTTTACCAAGTGTTAAATATTATACTCTACAATTATAATGCTTGATTCAGCTCTCCACCACTGATACATAGACAGTTTTTGTTATTCTAAAGCTTCTCTAATTTTGTCATTTGAACAACCACATGCTCTCTGCCTGCTACAGAACCTCTCTTTCCACTTGATCGATTTGCTATGCTTATCTTGTACAAATCAGGTAATAGTACTTGTAAATGTCAATATCTTTTCAATTTAATGTTACTTTTTGAGTTAAGAAAAATTTAGAAAACATGAATTACCCATAACTCTCTTAATCAATTACCATCTACACTTTGGTATATTTCTTAGAGATATTTTTCTACATGTATAAAATGTTTCTTCATAACAAAACTGGAATATTATTCAGTTTTGTACCTTACATTTTTCAATTAGCTGTAATTTTTTTGTCTCAAAGGATTTACTCTTAATGAAGACCTGACAAATCTCCTCTGATTATACCACAATTAATTTAATCATTCCACTATTTTTGAGCATTTAGAGTGCAGTAATGGGGAATTACTGTGTAATGGGTCCACAGTTCCAGTTTAGGAAGATGAAAAAGCTCGTAAAAGAGATGGTGGTGATATTGCACAACAGTATGAATATACCTAATGCCAATAAACTATACACTTAAAAGTGGTTAAAACTGGTAAATTTTATGTTATGTATATTCCACTACAATAAAAAAAGAAATACATGAAACTATATGTCTTTGTATATGAAAATATTAAACCACATGTTGGTAATTTTCTAAACCAGAACACTAGAGGTAGAAAAGCAGAATATGAAAAGTTCCTGATGGGAAAAGGGTATACTTCTTCAACCTATACTCTCACTGTCAGAACAGGAAAGAATCTATCTTGCCTCACTAGCTCTCAATGGTCTCCTTCAGTTTTTTTTTTTACAATTTGGTTTGTGAAAACAATTGATATAATGCTATCTGTATCCGTATTGCTTTAAGTTTAAAGCAATTAGTTGCGTATATATTTTTTCATGTTTTACAGATATTTTATATCAAATTTTATTGGAAAAGAGGCCTTCATTTCCTACACTTTCTAACTGGTTACTGCCAGCATAAAGGAAAACTCTTGATACATATGTATTTATATTTTATTTGGCTGCTTTACTAAGCTCTGTTACAAATTCTAATAGTTTTCAGTTGGTTCTTGACAATTATCTAGGTAATCGTTTGTAAAACAACTGCATATTTGATACCTTACGTCAATCTGTAAGAAACAAAGCACTGAGGAATGTGACTTAAGCTCTGCCACACATATCTGAAAGGTTTTACACTACTAGGATTTCCTATATCTCATGGTAGAGGGATGACATTTCCTATACTACTGTATATATGGGTAAGCTCAATTGTATCCTTACTTTTATGAATTTAATTCTGCTTTGACCGCATTCCATTTTTATTTCAATTTTTATCTCATTCAATCAACAGATATATACTGAAAACCTACTATTTGATAGAATTTTTTATGTCCATAAGATACAGAGGCAAATTCAGAAAAAGAATGTTTTGACATTTAAATATATTTTCCTTAAAGAAATAAGTGATATGGTAATTACCCTGATTCGGTCATTATACGATGTACACATGCAACAAAACATAACACTGTACCCCAATATATGTACAATTATGTCATTATAAATAAAATCAATTAAAAATCAAAATAAGCATAGTCTTCTGTTAATGTTTTATTTTTAAACTATAAAGTAACTTATCAATGCTTCTTTCAATTGGTAAACTTATGACTTTTTTAACTGAAAGCTGAAAGATCTAGTAAAATTAGCTGGAAAATAATTTAAAACAGTGATAATTTATTAACTGACTGGTTACAAAATAACACACATACCAAAGAGTCACCTATTCACAAAACAGCTTAGAAACAGGTAAAATATCCATTTATGACTGCATTCTAAAGAGAAAATTACTTAGGAATCAATCTAATAAATACATTTTTGGCCAGGCATGGTGGCTCACACACCTGTAATCCCAGCACTTTGATAGGCCCCCAGGTGGGCAGATCACTTGAAGCCAGGAATTCAAGACCAGCCTGGCTGGCCAACATGGTGAAATGCTGTCTCCACTAAAAATACAAAAATTAGCCAGGCACAGTCGTGCACATCTGCAATCCCAGCTACTCAAGAGGCTGAGGCATGAGAATCACTTGAACCCGGAGGCAGAGGTTGCGGTGAGCCAAGATTGCATCACTGCACTCCAGCTTTGGTAACAGAGACTCTATCTTTAAAAAAAAAAAAAAAGAAAGAAAGAAATACATTTTTGAAGAATGTACATATGTCTCTGCTTATATTTCTGGAAAGTATCAAAAGTCATACCCCTGGAAAGACAGATTAGCCAGACAGCGGTATGAGACATATTTTACTGCAGTATACTATTGTATATTTGACTTTTTTTCTTATCTGCAAATATTATCTTTCAATTTAACAGATGGTAAAAATCATAGCATGACTATTAAATTAAACATTGGTAACTTACTCTTTGGATACTTAGATGCAAAATGTATCCATTTTCATATGTAATGCAACTAAACTCCAAGTGTGTTTAATTTTGCTGAAATGCTCTTTATAATGAAGTTCCCTGAAATTTAAATTCTTAGCAAATGCTAATAAAAGAGCTTCTCATTTTTTTCCATTGTTATCTTAACTATGACTAAGTATTAATAACCACTGATGAACTAAAAATGAAACCAGTGGCTTCATATTTTCTCTCAATGAACTAACAAACTGCTTCTGACTTAGGGGAGGGGAAGATTGATACAAGATTTTTTACCTTTCTAGAAGATTCAGGGTTCAGAATGACTGAAAGGGTGAACACATTGCTAGTTCACTAGTGGCTTAGAATATAATATATTATTTTTGCTAAGATATAAATACGAAGTACTTCCTTTAGTGCTTTCCGCACAGAGGAAGGTAGATAGGGTAAATCACAGGCAAAAGTATAAAGTCGGGGAAACCTATCTTCAGTAGTCCTAGGTTTATTTGTTATTCATTCTTTCTCAATAATTATCATTCTGTCTTTAAAAACAAAAAAACGAAGAGAAAAAACTTTGTGCTTTTTAGTCTATTTCTAATTCTAAAATATAATACGTACTAGGACAAGGACGAAAAATTAAATAAAATAAAAGTGAAATTGATAGATTAGCCAAAACTCATTTTTATTTTTATTTACTTTTAAGCTCTGCTGGACTTGAGAACACACATTTTTAATAAATACTTACTATAATTCCAAAATCATTTTATGACTTATTCAAAGTATGTCAAGCATTAAAGAAGCTTTGGAAGGGCAGGAGTTTTTCAATCAACTCCAAATTCACATGTACCTGAAGACAGACTTGCTGAGTTCAATATTAAAAAGTAGTAGTCAGTCTCTCCCACTGAGATATATAATATTAATTTCAGGAGAAAGTGAGCCTCAGCTACAGATTTTGAAATCCTATTCTTGGGTGTTAATTCACAGCAAATTTTCTAGCATTTGACACCTTAAGCCAATTAACCTGTCTACTTGTGAATTATCAGATACTTCTCTCCTTTGCCTAAGCTCTCCTCTTACCCTCGTCTTCAAACCCCCAGATCCTACCTACTATCACATGTCCCCTTCCTTTAGCCTGTGCCTCAGTGTTTTCCTAAAACTCTGTAATCATGCCTATAGCTTAGAGCTTCTGATTTGGCCAAATTAAAGTGGTACCAATAACAGACACTTATACTAACAACTTACTAGGTATGCCTAATAAATGGAAGAATAATTATAGCTTTAAATACAAATCATATTAACTTCATTATAAATATTATTGGCATACAAGCACAAACTTTTAATATATGTCCACTCGTCGATCTATTTCTCATGCAGTTAGAAATTCTACTTACAAGTTTAAAAACTCAGAATGAAGATTGCAACTCTTAAGTAGCCAATGGTGATTTATTTGACCAAGATGTACGATAAGTTTTGCAAATTTCAAATAAATATAAAGTTAGCAGCAAAAGTACTAAATTGTAGCACATGGCCTTTAATTATCAAGTTACTTTTAAACTAATCAAACTTCGGGAAAGGGTATCATTGCTTAAATTTATTTATTAATAAAAGTATACTTCTGATATTAGAGGTTAGAAATTGTAATGGCCTCCACAAAGCTACCAGCTTATCTTAGGCAATATATGAATGTTAGAGTACGGACCATGCAATTAAAGGTTACATATTGGCAAGAGACCAAAAATACATATATAAGGATTCTGAGACATAAGATCTTCAATAGATTTAAACTTTAATCTTTAGATTCTGAAATGACAAAATATGGGACATGACGTCCATAGGGAGAAAAACTATTAAGATGGTTTGACCAAGAATCAGTCAGTCATGCTCTTGGCCTTAGATTCAAACTTAATGGTATCAGACTAAGTTTTCTTTCAGTCTGATAAATTTAACTCTTACATCATTAATGAGTGAATATGACAAATGAAATAGTATAGAATAAAATAATTGTGCTTATTTTACTCTTTTAATTAAGAAAGCTCAAGCTACTTAGGGGACCAAAAATATATATATACAGGGTACCAAAAACAAAAACTACTAATTCAAAGAATCAGAGACTTTTTTATCTTTTTACATCTTGTATGTGTGTGTGTGTGTGTGTGTATTTACATCTTGTGTGTATACGTATATATATGTACACGTATAGGTATAACGTGGTTTATAAACTAAGTATTCATTGATGAAAACCTCCTTCCAAAGTGTTTAGAACAATTATCAGAATTTTTGTTTGTGTGTGTGTGTTTTTTTAGATTTCTATGGACCAAGAATATGTTCTTATAAATAAAAAATTGTTATATATATAAATAAATATATATTTAAATATATATAAAATTATAAATATATATTATATATAATATAAACAAAAAATATATATGTATACACACATATATATGTATACACACACATACACATATCTTCACATGGAAAATTCTCAGGCTTTATAAAAATTTACTATATATAGAATTTTAAATGCAGGAAAGGGCTCAACTGAAGTCACCGAGTATCTGAATTTACACATGTATTTCTTAAGAACAAAATTTCAATAGACTGAAAGAATTTTGTGGTGTAAGCATAAGTCAGAACATAGTTAAACGTCTGCTGCCATCTTGTGGCTAATTTTACTTATGAATTTCTTCCATGTTATTTATATTTCAGTTCTAGTATTATTAGCTATCATGTGGCTAGTAATTCAATAGATATAAGAAAAAATTTCTGTTAACGTTACATTTCAGTATTAGGGTTATAAGTTTGGAAATGACTCTATAAGCCATCTAGTCTGACATTCTGATAAGAGCAGGAGTAATTTCTGCAATAAGGAATTACTACAGGTAAAGAAAACCATTTTATATACGGATACCTAGAAAAAATGGATGGATACCTACAAAATAAATCTTATAATGAGCAGTTTTGAAAGATTTATAACAAAAGTGGTCTCCATCATTCTTCTAGCTAGCATTCTATTGTATGTGCTAGCATTGTATTTCCCCCTCTGAATCTTTTGTGCAACAATTTTTTATTTATAAGAACATATTCTTGGTCCATAGAAATCTAAAAAAACACACATACACAAACAAAAGTCTGATAATTGTTCTAAACACTTTGGAAGGAGGTTTTCATCAATGAATACTTTATAAACCACATTATACCTAAATGTCTTCCAAGGTTTCACACTTAACTGTGATTACATGTTTCATTCCCACAGAAACACCCAATGCAATCTCAGTTACAGTACTATTGTACTGAAAAGGGTCATCTATTATATCAGCACATTCTATTCAATCTATGTCATTTGTGCAAAGAGCAAGAGGTCTATATCTGTCTATCACATGTTTCTCTCATATATAGAGAAGAAGCAGCCAAATTATCTTTTAGGGACCTAGATTTCATCCAGGGATACCTGATTTCAGGCAAGTCATTTAACTTCAATATTTTGATTCTCTCATCTATTTTCAATCTGTATAGTATAATGATAATTATATATTTATGATAGCATTTGATTTTAAGAGGTTCACGTGAGAAAAATAGATTGGGAACATGCTATTAGCTATCTATTGCTTTCAATAAGATTTTTTTTTTTTTTTGGTCAGACGCGGTGGCTCACGCTTGTAATCCCAGCACTTTGGGAGGCCAAGGTGGGCAGACTGCCTGAGCTCAGGAGTTCAAGACCAGCCTGGGCAACACAGTGAAACCCCATCTCTACTAATATACAAAAAATTAGCAGGGCGTGGAGGCGTGCATCTGTAGTCCTAGCTACTCAGAAGGCTAAGGCAGGAGAATCACTTGAATCCAGGAGGCAGAGGGTGCAGTGAGCTGAGATCATGCCACTACACACTCCAGCCTAGGCAACAGAGTGAGACTCTTGTCTCCAAAAAAACAAAAAACAAAAATCAAAATGCTCTTTAATTTTTAGCCATGTCTAAGAGTACCAATGAAAAATCACAGGGTACATTACAAGAAGTCCCAAAATCTTCACTGAATCAGAGCCACGGGAACTATGAGACTATGAAGGCCTACCTTATCTAAGCCAAAAACTCAAACGATGTTTTCTGTACCTACACTATATAAAATATTTCCTAAAACAACTTATTAAATCAGTTTTTTTAATATACACAAAACTAAAACTCTCCATTCATAATAAATAAGTCATTAAAAATGTACACGTTTAGTCTGAGTGCACTGTCATAAAATTGAAACTTTCATTATAATACTGTTTTAAGAACTTACAGCATCTGCTTTACAAATGGTGTTGGCTACATGTCGACACAGCATCTTTAGCCAGTTTTCTTTTGGAAGTTCATCTGATGTCATCTGGAAACTGAGTAGCACATTTGCCTGCTCTGTTGGTGGCCTCACAAGCAAGGCAAAAGCATTATGGCAATCTAGGGTTCCAGAATAACCATATAAACATTAAGTGTCACTCCTTGGAAAATGACAGATGTATGCAAGTTTAGTTCCCTCAGAGCAATGAAATTCCAATGAAATGAACTATCTCTTCTCCACTTTCCTCGTGCCCTCTATTTTTAATAAGACAACATCACCATATTAAGTTGAAGTACTAAAAAGACAATATAGTATACCATGTAAGGAACTAATGATGATAAGTTAATGACATTAATTAAACAGTATTTTCCACATCATTTAATATTTTCTATAAAAATATTAAAAGTGTTACAAAAGGTGCACGACCAAGATGCTAAAATACAACCTATTTTAAACAAAGTCTGCCATAATTAAAATCCAAAAATGAAGATTTTTAAAACAAATATAGAGTCAGCCTTCCGTATCTGTGGGTCTGCATCTGTGGATTCAATCAACTGCTGACCGAAAATAGTAGAAAAAATAGTACAAAATAGATTGTATCTGTATTAAACATGTACAGACTTTTTATTCTTGTCATCATTCCCTAAAGAATATAGTATAACAACTGTTTACTCAGCATTTACATTGTGTAGGTACTATAAGTAACCTAGAAATGACTTATAGTACATGGGAAGATGTGTATAGGTTACATGCAAACACTATGCAATTTTACATCCAGGACTTGAGCATCCCAGATTTTGGTAACCAACGTAGGTCCAGTAACCATCCCCCATGGATACCAAGGGACAACTATACTATGTAATCTTTAATAAATCCAGAATTTGTCAACTAAGTGAAAAGAGCAGTAAGTTGCTAAGTTTTCTTTAAGAATGATTTCTTGGCTGGGCGCAGTGGTTCATGCCTGTAATCCCAGCACTTTGCGAGGCCGAAGCGGGCGGATCACTTGAGATCAGGAGTTTGAGATCAGCCTGGCCAACATGGTGAAACCCTGTCTCTACTAAAATTACAAAAAAATTAGCCAGGCATAATGACACACGCCTGTAATCCCAGCTACTCAGGAGGCTGAGGCAGGAGAATCCTGGCGGGGGCTGCAGTGAACCAAGTTCACGCCACTGCACTCCAGCTTGGGTGACAGAGTAAGACTTCATCTCAAAAAACAAACAAACAAAAAAACTCCACAAAAAAACAAAGAAAGAATTATTTCTTATAAAGGAAAAAAAAAAAAAGAATAATTTCTCATGAACTGAAACCTTTCATTATTAGAGGAATCAGTAATGGAAAGAGCTAAACATTGTAAAAACATATGCCTAACATCCAAAATATGGCCATGCACATACACCACTGGGTGTCAATTAAATAGATGATACTGTTGTAGGTAGTTATAAATTTTCAGCAATTTCAGGCCTTCACAGAAACTGCTCTGTAACACTACCAAAGTTTAGAGTAAAACATTCCTTAATACACATATGACTCCCTATCAAGTCTACCAGTTACTCTGGGTTTATTTATTGCACTCACATCTATTCCTGATCCATACCTTAAACCTAGCCCTAAAAATGCAGCTGTTGGCAACAGTGAAAGTGTTAAGATACGGGGTACAGGTAATAGATTGGTTATTCTGTATTCTGAAGGAAACAAAAAAATAAATTTTGGTGTGGGAATAGGCTAGGCTAGGGTGTTATTTTAATACATAGCCATTTAAAAGCTCTTTGACCTTTAACAGATGAGGGTATCCTATAGGTTGAGATAGTACTTTCATTTGAGAAAATAAAAAGTCAGTTCTGTTCCTAGAGATGGAGTTGGGATAGAGGTGCAAGAACAATTACTTTAGCAGTCTGATCAACTATATTGAAAGATAATTTACCAATTAAGAAAAGCCAAAATGGAGTAAATCAAACCTACAATGAATATAAACTATTTTTATATAACCAAGAATGTATCCGACCAGCATACCTTCTGTCTCTCTTATGTCCAATACCTTCTTAATCTGAGAAAGGGGCATTAGGTGAATATGCTTAAGAGAAGCTGGGGGTCGGGTTTGGCCATGAGGACTCCTAAAAGTGCCAATAACCTTGTGCCGTTTTCTTGCTATCTGATTATAGAAAATAAAAAAGTATCAGTCAATAAAATGAAGAAAAATAAGGACCAAATACTTAAAAAATAAAATAGCACTAATCACATAAATCTATTATAACTCATTTAGTGATTATTCATTACAAAGTTGTTATAAGCAGAGTTACTATGTAACAAAAGTCAGACATGTAATTGTATAGCAGAAATGCTCATGTTTATATAAGACGAGTTCAAACGTCAGGAAAACAGGCCAAGGGATATTTTGCAAAAGGTCCCAGAGGTATGAAAAAACTAGAAGCATGATGAGAAGAGATAGAATCAAAGAATGACAGAATCTTAAATAAAAGTCCTAGAATTCAGGAGAAGAGGAATAGTTGGCTAAGCAAAACAATTAAGTGATTTTAAGTTTAATTTTTTAAAAGTAAAAACAATAAGTGTTCATTTGATGACAAATACCAGTACATCAGAGTTTAAAAAAAAAAAAAAAACCTTAAAATAGAGAAAAAACATTTAAAAGTTAAATATATCCTTAAATCCAAAATTAGTTGCAGTATAACATAATCTGTCATTAAGAAAAAATAGATTTTATCCATTTTGAATGTTTCTAACACTTATTAAATATGATGATGGTTACAGGTTTTTATCAGGTTAAGAATGTACCATCATTTCCATTCCCAATTCACTAAGAGTTTTATTTTTCCTAAACAAACAAGCTAAAGAACAACAGTTTATTTAAGATTATGTTTTTATTTTATTTTTATTTATTATGAACTCTGAAGTCCAAATTTAATGTTATAAATAAAGCAGTTTTTGTTGAAGTGATTCTAAGACAGGGAGGCTACAAGAGATAGAACAAAAAAATCAACAGATTCAAGAAGGTAGGGAAAATGAGAAGCCAGGGACTTGGGAGTTACAGAAGATGACCAATACCAGAAAGTAAAGTGAATGGCAAGTTAATGAACCAATTACAGAAGACTTCAAGGAATTTGGAGGGGATATAAGATCAAAAATTTAAAGTAAGTCATAGCTCTCAGGAATAAGGGATGAAAACCAGAAAGGAGCAGCAAAGAAATAAAGATAACCTAACCTATTAGATGAATAGAGCAAGCTGACTTAGGAACTCCAATACGAAAAACCTATAAAAGCTTTAATAGAAGCAAACAATGTATAGAGAAACTATATACAGTAAAACCCCATGATGATGCAAATCCAGATAAAATATAATTGAAAATTCACTCCGCCGAGCATCTGTTCTCAATCAGGGCAGGCTAAAGTCCTTTTTATGAGGGAAACAGGTAGTTGAGAATTATCTGCCTCATGATTTTTTTGACTTTCTCACTTCAGGAGATAGTCAATTGTGTATAGTAGTTTGACTGTCTTTACTTTTGTGCTTTTTATAACATAATTGACCAAAAAAAAGTATTTTTCATTTAGTCTCATAACGACAAAACTCTGCATTTAACATAAGTGAATTTTTGGTGAGATTTTATTGTACCTGTAACTGTTCTGCACATGAACTGTTCTTTAAGATTCCCTTGTATTTTATAGTATAAATAATAATGTATGTGATATATAAGAAGGCAACACTTTGATAGAAGTAGAAAAGGACAAAAGGAAACCATGTAAGACTTTAAAGAAAAGGGAGGCAGGTGCAAAAACTCATGCCTGTAATCCCAACGGTAATCTCAACACTTTGAGAGGCTGAGGTGGGTAAATTGTTTGAGTCCGGGATTTCGAGACCAGCCTAGGCAACATGGCAAAACCAGTCTCTACTAAAAATAATTAGACTGGTGTGGTGGTGGTGTCTATAGTCCCAGCTACTTGGGATGTTGGGATAAGAAAATCACCAGAGCCCAGGAAGTCAAGGCTGCAGTGAGCTGTGATCTTGCCACTGCACTCCAAGCTGGGCAATGACAGTAAGACCCTATCTAAAAAAAAAAAAAGAGAGGAAAAAAAAAAAAAAAAAGAAAGAAAAGAAAGGAGAGGAGAGAAAAGAAAAAGGAAACTCTTTAATCATTTTGATGAAGGTAACAGAAAGTTTCCAGTGATAGAAAAGTCAAGAGTCTTCTTATTAATGTCTGTTTAATCAAAATGAACATTTTTCTCTTCTGAGATGAAGGGAAACCACACTTCTTTTTATCCCTCACTACTGTTGTTTAAAAATACGTATTAGAGGGATGAACACGTTAAAACACACACACGTAATTCAATTTGCTTGCAGGGGTAATACAAAAAGAAAATCTAACTTGAATAAGTAAGAATTTTAGAATTAGATTCATTATACCCCATCTGACCCCTCATTCACTCTAAAACCTGCTGATTTAAGAAGAATCGAGGAATCATAAAGAATTCATAATAGTAAATTATCAAGTTATCTCCCTCTTCAACAAAATACAATCGCATCATTATTGAAAAAAAATTAAATTTCAAAAAACTCAGAATTATTTTATAAATCTTGAATAAGTAAACATAGAAACAAGAAGTTATCAGATTTCTTGACCTAAGCATTTATTTGCATGGAAATAAATTTTCATTTTAACTTAGATTTGAGGTAATGAAAGTTTATGCTTCTTAATATTAGACCTTCTTCTAAAGGCATTCTATTAACAGTTTTAAATCATCAATTGTCCTCAATTTTTAAAAAAATGATTATTTGAGTTTACTTTAAAATTCTACATTATACTTCAATTAAAGCTTAGTTTTAAATATTCAGGGAAGTTACAAAAATCGGCAGTGTTATTATACTATATGAAGTACATCTTTACCTCTAGGCAATCATTGAAGAGGAAAAGAGTCACTTGTTCTCCTCTGTCACAGGGGTGCTCACCTAGAGAAATTGTTTCAACCCGTTGTATTAAGCTTCGGTGAGAAGATAAAAGATTAGCCTGTATAGGTTGAAAATATTAACAAAAGAGATCACTTGGTATCAAGTAATTTTTAAGAAGTTGTAATTTAAAAGAAAGCAGTGCCAAGATATTATTTATATTGAAACCACAGAAACCTCATTAACAAGAAGGAAAAAATAAAGTAATTATTGCTAAGAATACTTACTGGACATCCATCTACTTCATAAACAACATCAAAAATTTGCTTTTGAGCTTCTGTTTTTCTCTTATCCTCATTAATATGCCTGAAAAAGTGATTTTTAAAACTTTTAAAATAGAACATGAAAACTGCAACAAACACAACTTATGTCACAAGTTGTGTTTGATGTGAATGTCTTAATTTTGACAAGTGAATCAGTTAAAATATTCCTTAAAAGTATCCTATTACATTAAAAAAGTTTCCATGCCTATGGAGCCCAGGATGAGGAAAACAAACAAACAACTTCCAGCCAGGTGCGGCGGCTTGCGCCCATAATCCCAGCCCTTTGGGAGGCCAAGAGGAGTGGATCACTGAGGTCAGGAGTTCGAGACCAGCCTGACCAACATGGTGAAACTGTCTCTACTAAAAATATAAAAATTAGCTGGGTATGGTGGCAGGCACCTGTAATCCCAGCTACTCGGCAGCTGAGGCAGGACAATCACTTGAACCCAGGAGGCGGAGGTTGCAGTGAGTCAAGACCGCACCATTCCACTCCAGCCTAGGCAATAAGAGTGAAACTCTATCTCAAGAAAAACAAAAAACAAAAAACTTCCATAGACTCCTTCAGAAAAGTATGTTTTACTATTATTCCTTTCTATATTCTTTACTATACAGCCTATGCACTTTATAAAACACATTAAACCTGTACAAAATTAAGACTAATAAAATTTTGAAGTTCTCAATATAAGTTCAAATAAGGTTTTATGGAAGTCTTCCCAAGTCATAGGCTAATCATTTCACTGAAATAAAAACTAAGGCTACTGCTCCAGACAAGATAGAATAACAGGGGATGAACTTACTTTTCTGCCTGAAACAACTAAAAAAATCAGTCAAAATATAAAGAAACAAGGGTTCTCAAGACACTTAACATCCATTTCTGTGAAACAGAAACAAGACAAGCCCTACAACTGTCCTGGCTTATAGCCTAGAGAAAGCAAAGAAAGCACAGATAGTGCCTAGCTATATCCCTAAGAGAAAGAAACAAATGTGGGAGTCCAGTGTGATCAGATGCCTAGTTTGAAGGGCAAATTACTGGAAAACTGCTGCACAGAGAGAACTCCCTCTGTTTTCGGAAGGCTTCCTTGTGTACACAGTTCTCAACATGATCACTGCATGTGTGTAAGAAAACTATCCGAGGTTAGGGAAGACATGTTAAAAAATTAGAGGTAACAGTGCTCAGTGCTCATATGGCATGGAACGGTGACATCAATCAGAGTGGAAAACTTCAAGATTAATGTGACCTCAGGGTAGAGTACTAAGAAAGGTCTTTCCTCAATAGTGGGGAAAATTAACCCCAGACTAAATAGTGTTCTGATTCTGCCTAACAAAGTTTAAGGGCAAGACATGAAAATATCAAACTGTTTGCAAGCTACTTAACTACATGCCGGGAGAAACTAAAAAACATTTTTAAGAATACAAAAATATCTAGCTCTCAGAAAAGTAAAACCGATAATGTCTAGAATCCAATAAAATAATACCAGGTATGCAAAGAAACAGGAAAATAAGACTAATGAGGAAAAAAAAAAAAAACACACCTGAAACAGAGATGAGTGAATTAGTAAAGTTATTATACTCATGTCATAAATTCAAAAAACTGCAAGGAGGATTGAACATTTTAAGCAAAAACATGAAAGATATTTTTAAAAGATCTTATTTATTGACCAAATAAAAGTATCATTTTTCATTAGCCTCGTAACAACAAAATTCTGCATTTAACACAAGTGAATTTTTGGTGAGATTTGATTGTATCTGTAACTGTTCTGCACATGAACTGTTCTTCAAGATTTTCTTGCAATTCATATGTACATGATATATAAGGCGGCAACACTTTGGCAGAAGTAGGAAAGTACAAAAGGAAAGCATATAAGACTTAAAAGAAAAAGGAAGCAGTGGTCATTTCTGATGACCCAAATCAGTCATATAGAGATAGAAGCTACAATGTTTTAGATGAAAAATACACTGGATAAGAGTAACAGCAAATTAAACGCTACAAAAGAAAAGCTTAGTAAAACTGAAGATAGCAATAATGTCAAAGTCAAAAATAAAATATACATTTCTAATTTTACTTTTTATCGGCGAAGCAAGAATTATACTTCAGGGCATACATACTGACCAGGTGGTCTTCAAATAATCAAGTCTGTTCTAATAATAAAGAGAAGGTTGGGAGTTTTATTAGAAAGAGAAATGTGATTATGTATTGTTTTTAAAGAAAGTTCACTGACACTAGTAAAGTTTTGGGGAACTGGCAAGCTGAGTGGTGAATGATAGTAGTGAGTAAAACTAGTTACAGAGTCATGGCAGGTTGCTTCAGCAACTATTAGGTAAAACCGATTGTAGGATTATAGCAGGCCATTTTAAGCCGCTGGGCTTGTGGAAAATTTAACTATTAGAACAGCTGCCATGTGCCCTGAGTGTTTTTCCCCTCTGGCCCTCAACTCTGATTTAGTTGGGTATAACAAGAATGATCCAATTTTGTATAATCAACGCTCACATTTCCCCCTTTGATCAAGATCGTTCTCTGAAAGCAAAGCTAATCAATCATCTTGAAGTTAGGCTTAATTGTCCCTCAGGGCCTGGACAAACCTGTCCTGGTTGTCTCCATCCCACATTGTGGGGAAGATATAGAGGGTCTATGTCAGGGAGCTGGGCCATATTTGAGTATCAAAAAGGAGAGAAGGGAAAATTTTCTCAGGGCAGGTTTGCCTGAAGTCCAGCACTGAGCTCCATCTTGTTAGTTCCATAAGTATTAGCAGCCATCTCAAAGTGTTAAGCTAACATTAACCTGTTGGGAGAGTTGGCTTTACAAAGATTAGACAAGCAATAAAAACAAGGCTTAAAAATCATAACAAAAAATAATATAATAAATTCAGTTTGTACAATCATTTTGAAACAGAACACAAGCCTGATGGCAACTAACTAAACAAATCAAAAGACTGTTGTGGGTACTGGATGAGACTAATTGTTGTCATTGAGTAGTATTTTAGAACTGGGTTGAACTAAAGCAAAGAATGCCAACTCTACAGAAGGGACCACCAGTACATTTTGAACAAA
Source organism: Mandrillus leucophaeus (assembly GCF_000951045.1). Taxonomy (NCBI): domain Eukaryota; kingdom Metazoa; phylum Chordata; class Mammalia; order Primates; family Cercopithecidae; genus Mandrillus; species Mandrillus leucophaeus. Next base: position 607,621 of record NW_012109253.1, read on the forward strand.
AAGTTGTGTTATAGATATTGCTAAAGTTACTAGTGGAATAAAAGGATTTCTTAGGGCAGGTTTTGTCAAGTTACTTATAGCAGTTACTGATTGTGAAATTTAATTACAGTATTATTTTGTCAAGCCAAAAAGACAGGCATCAAGAGGGGTAGGAGTGTCATCATATGGAGTCTTGCCTCATTGTCTTGGGAAAGGCTGTCTACAGCATTAAAAAAATGTCAACTTCCTGTCCTGGTTTGCAGTTTGAATGTCTCTGATTAAAGCATAAGATATTTTGGTGAACATTTTATGTGGCCCATACATCAGGCACAAGACTTGTTTCTTAAAATTTATCTAGTTTCCATTGACAGGGCTTTAGAAACAGTGCAGTTCCCATTTTTAGCAATTTTATGGAAGACAGTTGGATTGGAGAAACCCGGAAGAATTTAGGATCTAGTCTATAGGTAGATAACAAGAATTCAAAAACAACCAACAGAGCGACACTCTAAAAGGTATATTATAGCTTTTTATTAGAAATATAACTTTTTTTTAATACTGATCACATATAAATCTCAGATTTTTAAAACCTCTTGAGGCTAGGAAACCAAACCAAGGCAGATTTTATATTTTACTTACAGTCTTAAGGTTCCTGGGTCTGCCAAGAAGTGACAGTTTTTAATTTACTCACTGTAAGGCTAGGAACCTTTGAAGGCAGGCATTTTATGCATATTGTCAAATATGACATTTCAGTCAAAGCCTTGGTAATATAACCTATGTTTTCAATTGTTTTCTGGTATAAAGAGAGCAGATTTCTATTAGACTTAGGTAAATAACTATATTGCTAAAAGAATGCTCAAAAAGTTTTCAAATTGTGGAGGAATCAAATAGAAAAAAAAGTTCTATCTATATTTACAAAAGCATACTTTATCAAACTGTTGTAAATTATAGATAGCTTGAGAGAGAAGATTTCCTTAAGTCTGGAAAACAAAACATTTGCATAAAGAAGCAAAGTCATTAAAACATTTCTTCATCAGTTATTCAATCTTACGTAATTCATTTTTGTTCTGCTTGATCTCGTTTCATGAATCCAACAATTTTTTAAATTAGAGTCTTGGAAATTTTTATCAAGTCCATTGATCTTAAAGTTATCAGAAACTTGACTTAAGGGCACTTGTTAGATATAATCATTTTCATGATTATCAGTGCTTTTAGAGAAGAATTCAAAACCGTAACTAGATGATGAAAACTTAGAATAGCCATAGTCTAAGAAGCTGATGAAAGTTTGCAACTGACAACAAAATGCAGTTATCTCTATTAAACATGGCATTAAGATAACCAAAATTATAATAACAGACTTCTATAATTTATATAATTTGTGAAACATATCAACAAATACCCACAAATGCAACTAAAAGAAGATCTAGTATCACTTATCATTTGTCAATGTCTTTTACACAGTTTATCAAATAAGCCTAATAATTTAATATCTCTCAAGATGAGAAAAATCTTTTGAGGCTTTCCAGGGGTTCCACCTCATAAATCTCAGTTAAGTTTAGGTAAAAAAGACTAAAACTAGAATTTGATTTTGGGGAAGTTTGTCGAAGATGTTGAAAGTCTCAAGACATTTGATCAAAACAGGATCACAGGTCACTTGTGAAATAATAGTCATTTATGTAACCAGAGTGATAATCACAAGGCTTTAAAAGGAATACAGAGCTACATGGATTAAAAAACAAAAAAAAACCTTAACCTTTTAAAATCTCAGTTGTTTCTTTTGTATATTATGCATACGGGTTTTATTTTAAGTAATCAAAAACCTAATAAAGGCAACACAGGACATTTTATTGATAAAACATAAAATCTGTTTCTTAGGCCAGTTATCAAAAAGGCAAAGAAAAACTTTCTGCAGTATGATTGTTCCTTCTTGGGGGAAGCTCATTTAGATAACCTGGAAGTTGAGCCAGATGAAAAGAGCACTTGAATTTAATTAGACAAAGGAACAATGTTACACAATAACTGTTAACAATTCAGACACATCACGAAAAGCCACAAGTAAAGGATCAAGGCCTTCAAGATGAACATTTTAGTGTCAGGATATAACAGCAGAGTTACAAACACAGAAAACAGTTATAAAAGCTTATAGAAAAAAGCTGAAGCAAAGAGTTATCAACCTATGCCTTCTCAAAAGGTGAAAAAGCAAAAGGTATCAATGTATGACCTGAAAATCATGTGCTATGAGACACAGCAGAAGCTGAACCTCCAGCCGGGCATGGTGGCTCATGTTTGTAATCCCAGCACTTTGGGAGACCTAGGTGGGTGGATTGCTTGAACCCTGGAGTTTGAGACCAGCTTAGGCAAAATGGCAAAAGCACATCTCTAAAAATAAATACAAAAAATTAGCCAGGCATGGTGGTGCACACCTGTAGTCCCACCTACTCGGGAGGCTGAGGTAGGAGAATCGCTTGAGCCTGGGAAGTGGAGGTTGCAGTGAGTCAAGATTGTGCCACTGCACTCCAGCCCGTGACAGTGAGACCCTGTCACTCAAACACACACACACAAGTTGAACCTGATACTTGAATCTGAGAAATTTCAGGAAAATGCTACCTTAAGAAATAAGGCTGGGTGTGATGGCTCATGCCTCCAACTCCAGCACGGTGGCAGGCCGAGGTGAGAGGATCACCTAACAAAGCAAAACCCCGTATCTACTAAAAATACAAAAATTAGCAGGGCATGGTGGCGTGCACGTGTAATCCCAGCTACTCAGGAGGCTGAGGCAGGAGAATTGCTGGAACCCGGGAGGCAGAGGTTTCAGTGAGCTGAGATCACACCAATGCATTATAGCCTGGGTGACTGGGTGAGACTACCTCCAATAAATAAATGAATGAATTAATTAAAATAATCATTTTAAATAAAGAAGACAGTATTTTTAACCTGAAATGGGGAAGTTAAATAGATGCCAGGAAGAAATGTAGGACAAAACAGAAAACACCCGCAGTTTAGAAGATGGCTGATAAACAGATTCTGGAATTAAAAATTAAAACCTATTGCAATTGTATTAAAAGCTGATCAATACTTCAAGTAAAACTCATTGTTTTAAACATAGAGATTCAGACTTTGGTCCTAGATCAATCAGTGCACTCCTGACACCAATGTTTAATTTTTAGAAAAAACTTACAAAGAAATCCTTTCCAACCCTGTCAACCTGATCACACATAAACCTTCCTTTATAAAGCCTAGCCTTCATAAACCCTCTGTGACTTGTTTAGATCCTATATCATTTTCTCAAACACCTACTTAGTCCTATAATTTTTCGTTTTTGATATTGGAACAACCATTTTGCCTTAGAAGAAAAATTTATCACACACATTTAAAAATTATTATTTAACTAAAAATACATCTTTATATCCATAACTATCTTTGCATCTCTCTCTCTCTCTCTCTCCCCCCACTAGTTTCTCCTCCAATTTTAATTTTCTTCTTAAATTTATATTTTGAAACAAACTTTAAATAACCTGTGAATTTGACAAAATCATTATTTTTTAATTAAAAAAACGTATTGTCCTCTTATAATGTTATGTGTATTAATAGATCTAAGCATAGTTAGTATTTTTATAAAATTTACGAATCTAAGAACCAGCCTATTTATATTCAGCAATTTGTTTTCATTTTTCTCTTATTTGGATATGACTCAGGCATTTAATGAGCTGTCTATTACTTAATTTAATGTAACATAACTTAAAGATTTCAAATTACTTGCAAAGTTTAGTTATAAATGTTTATCCCATTTACAGTTACATAAATTTTTTAGCAATTATGCCTAGATTCATTATGAAAATTGAGGTATTAGAGCTAGTCATTATTTTAAGTTACTTTTTACTAATCAGAATTATAACCTGTTAATATCAGATATTTACCTAAGTAAGAACCTAAAGTGAAATACATGGGTATGTTGTAAATAACTCAGAAAATACAGCTGTTTTTATTAAATCAATAATATTAATTTAATCTCACATATCAAAGAATTACATGAAGATCATTTCAATTTAGGCTGGACTTAAAGCTCCATGACTTTAAAACATTTGGCAGCAACAAACATAAAACTGTCTAACTACTAATTCCAAGCAAAAATGTATTTTGACAATTTTGAAAGACTTTTTTTTTTTTTTTTTTTTGGATAGCATCTCACTCTGTCACCCAGGCTGGAGTGCAGTGGTGCAATCTTGGCTCACTGCAACCTCCACCTCCTGGTTCAAGCGATTCTCCTGCCTCAGCCTCTGAGTAGCTGGGACTACAGGCACACACCACATCACCATGGCTGGCTAATTTTTGTATTACAATAGCATCAAAAAGAATAAAATACTTAAGAATAAGTTTAACAAGAAACCCACAAAGCTTATCCTCTGAAAAACCACAAAATACAGTTGAAAGAAACTAAAAGTAAATAAATGGAAATATTCATAAATCAGAAGATTTAATATTGCTAACATAGGCCAAGTGCGGTGGCTCATGCCTGTAATCGAAGAACTCTGAGAGGCCAAGGCGGGTGGATCACCCGAGGTCAGGAGTTCGAGACCAGCCTGGCCAACAAGATAAAACCCCATCTCTACTAAAAACACAAAAAATTAGCCAGGCGTGATGGTGCACACCTGTAGTCCCAGCTACTCGGGAGGCTGATGCTGGGGAATCACTTGAACCCGGGAGGTGGAGATTGCAGTGAGCCGAGACCATGCCACTGTACTCCAACCTGGGCAACAGCGAGACTCCGTTTCAAAAAATAGTAATAATATTGCTAAGATAATACTCCTCAAATTGATGTACAAATTCAATAAAATTCCTATACACATTCCCCACAGTTTTTTGTTGTTGTTGTTTTTCGGAAACTGACAAGATGCTCCTAAAAGCAACATGCCAAATTTATGGAACTCAGAATAGTGAAACCAATTCTCAAAAAGAACAAAGTTGGAAGACACATACTTCCCAATTTCAAAACTTAAAGTACAGTAATCAAGGCAGTGTGATACTGGAATAAGCACAGACATACAGATCAATGAAACCGAACTGAGAGTAAAGAAATAAACCTTTACATTTATGGTCAGCTGACTTTCAGCAATGGTACAAAAACAATTCAGTGGAGAAAGGATACTCTTTGCAACAAACACTGCTAGAATAGATTTCCATATTTTAAAAAATGAACGTCAATCTATACCATGCGCCATGTACAAAAATTAACTCAAAATGGATCATAGACCTAAATGAGTTTTACCTAAAGACTAATCCCACAAACATTCTTAAAGAAAATAAGAAAAAAATCCTTCTGACCTTTGGTTAAGCAAATATTTCTTAGATAAAACTATAAAAGCACAATCCACTAAAATAAAATTTGCTAAATTAGACTTAAAAATCTAGAACTCTTATTTTTTCAAGAAATTGTAAAAAGAAAAAAGCAAGCCAGAAACTAGGAGAAAATATTTGCAAATCATGTATCTTTTTTTTTTTTTTAAAAAAAGCCTTTTAACTCAAATATATAAAGAACTCTCAAAATTCAATTACAAAAAAAAAAAACACAATTTTTTTTCAAGTAGACTAAAGATTTGAACAGGCATATCACCAAAGAAAGTAATACGACAGCAAACAATCACATGAAAAGACATTTAACATCATTTGTCATGAAAATGCAAATCAAAACCACCAGGAAAGACAACCAAACATCTATTAGAATGTCACAAATTAAAATGACTGGCCAGGCCAGGTGTGGTGGCTCACATCTGTAATCCCAGCACTTTGGAAGGCTGAGGAGGGTGAACAGATTGAGGTCAGGAGTTCGAGACCAGACTGGCCAACATGGTGAAACTCCGTCTCTACTAAAAATACTAAGCTGGGCATGGTGGCGGGTGCCTGTAATCTCAACTACTTGGGAGGCTGTGGCAGGAGAATTGCTTGAACCTGGGAGGGGGAGGTTGCAGTGAGCAGAGATTGTACCACTATACTCCAGCCTGGGCAAAAGAGTAAGACTCCATCTCAAAAAGTAAGAATAAAAAAGTAAAAAATAGGCCGGGAGCAGTGGCTCATGCCTGTAATCCCATCACAGGCCGAGGCAGGCAGATGATGAGGTCAGGAGATCGAGACCATCTTGGCTAACATGGTGAAACCCCGTCTCTACTAAAAATACAAAAATTAGCTGGGAGTGGTGGCATGTGCCTGTAATCCCAGCTACTCGGAGGCTGAGTCAGGAGAATCACTTGAACCAGGGAGTCAGAGGCTGCAGTGAGCCGAGATCACGCCACTGCACTGTAGCCTGGTGACAGAGACTCCATCTCAAAAATAAATAAAAAATGAAATCACTGACCATACCAATTGTTGGTAAGGACGTGGAAACTCTGGAACACCACACACTGTTGGTGGGAATGCAAAATAATACAACCGTCTTGCCAACAGTTCAGCAGTTTCTTAGAAATGCATACACCTTGCTGGGTGCAGTAGCTCCACCTGTAATTCCTGCACTTTGGGAGGCCAAGGCAGGCAGACTGCTTGACTCCAGGAGTTTGAGACCAGCCTAGACAACACAGTGAAACCCTGTCTCCACAAAAAAAAGAAAAAAGTAGCCAGGTATGGTACCACAGCACCAGTAGTCCCAGCTACTCAAAAGGCTGAGGTGGGATGATCACTTGAGCCTGGGAGGTGGAGGTTGTAGTGAGCCAACATTATACCACCACATTCAAGCCTGGGTCACAGAATGAGATACCACCCCCTCCACCAAAAAAAGGAAAAACCTACTATCTGACCTGCCATTCCTATTCCTAGGAATTTATTCAAGAGAAATGAAGGCACATGTCTATACAAACTTGTTCACAAATGTTCACAGCAGCTTTACTTGGAATAGCCAAGAACTGGAAACATGAAAATGGATGAATTGTGATATAGTCATACAATGGAAAATAAAAGAAAATTAACTATTGAAATAAGCAATAATAAGGACTAATCTCAAAGTAATTATGCTGAGTAAAAAAAAAAAAAAAAAAAAAGCCAGACAAAATATTCCATGTGTATCAAATCATAGAAAGTGCATATAGGCATACCTCACTTTATTGTGCTTTACTTTATTGTGCTTCACATACAGTGTTTTTTCTTTGTTGTTGCTGTTGTTGTTGTTTCACAGATTGAACGTTTGTAAGCAACCCTGTGTCAAGTAGGTCTATCATGTCATTTTTCTAACAGTACGTGCTTACTTCATGTCTCTATCACATTTTGCTACTTCTCTCAATATTTCAAACTTTCTCATTATTATTTTATCTGTTACAGTGAGCTGTGATCAGTGATCTTTGATGTTACTATTGTAATTGTTTTGGGACACCACAAACAATGCCGATGAGACATCAAACCTAATTGATAAATGTGTGTGTATTCTGAGTGCTCCACCAACTAGCCATTCCCCCCGCCTCTCTCTCCTCTTGCTTCTCCATTCCCTGAGATACAACAATATTGAAAGTAATAACCAACCCTACAATGTCCTCTAACTATTTAAGTGAAAGGAGGAGTCACACATTTCTCACTTCAAATCAAAAGCTAGAAATGGTTGAGTTTAGTAAGAGAGGCAAGATGAAAACAGAGATAGTCCTAAAGCTACGCCTCTTGCACCGAACAGCCAAACTGTGAATGCAAAAGAAAAGTTCTTGAAGAAAAATGAAAAGTGTTACTCCAGTGACATGAATAATAAGTAAAACAACCTTATTACTGATATGGAGAATGTTTGAGTGGTCCAGACAGAAGATCAGACCAGCCTTAACAATCCAGAACAAGCCCCTCTCTAATTCAGAACAAGTTTTTAACTGTCTTCAATTCTGCAAAAGCTGTGGGAGGTAAGAAAGTTGCAGAAGAAAAGTTTGAAGTTAGCAGAGTTGGTTCATGGAAGTTTAAGAAGCTATTTCTGTAACATAAAAGTACAAGGTGAAGCAGCAAGTGCTAATGGAGAAGCTACAGCAAGTTATCCAGAAAATCTAGCTAAGATAATTGAAGAAGGTAGCTATACTAAACAACAGATTTTCAGTGTAGACAAAACAGCCTTCCAGTAGAAGAAGGTGCTTTCTAGGACTTTCACAGCTAGAGAGAAGTCAATGCCTGGTTTCAGAGCTTCATAGGACAGGCTGACTCTTTTGTTAGGGGTGACTGACTATGTTGAAGCCAATGATCATTGACCATTCTGAAAACACTAGGGCCCTTATGAATTATGCTAAATTGACTGTCTGTGCTCTATAAATGAAACAACAAAGCATGGATGACAGCACATCACCATGGTTTACTAAATTGTCTTTTCTTTCTTTTTTGTTTTTGAGAGAAGAGTCTTGTTCTGTCATCCAGGCTGGAGTGCAGCGGCACAATCGGTTCACTGCAACATCCAGCTACTGGATTCAAGCAATTCTCGTATGTCAGCCACTGAGTAGCTGGGATTACAGGCGTGCATCATCACACCCAGCTAATTTTTGTACTTTTAGTACAGACGGCGTTTTGCCATGTTGGTCAGGCTGGTCTAAAACTCCTGGCCTCAAATGATCTGCCCACCTTGGCCTCCCAAAGTGCTAGGATTACTGGCATGAGCCACTGCACCCTGCCCTACTAAATCTTTTAAGCCCACTCTTGAGACCTACTGCTCAGAAAAATATTCCTTTCAAAAGATTACTGCTTATTGACAATATACCTGGTCATCCAAGAGCTCTGATGGAGATGTACAAGGAGATTTTGTTTTCATGCCTGTCAGCTCAACATCCAATTCTGCAGCCCACGAATCAAGGAGTAATTTCAATTTTCAAGTCTTAAGAAACACATTTCATAAGGCTATAGCTGCCACAGATAGAACAGATCCATCAGAAGAGTCACAAGAATCACTAAGTCAATTGAAAACCTACTGGATGATATCCAAAAGAACAAAGAATATTTTTCCAAGTAGAAGTGAGCACTGGGATATTTTAGTTCCAGGCTGCAGTGGACAGCCACAACAAAACCTCTCTTTTATTTTCTTTTCATAAGTAAAACACTAGACTTTAGATTCAGCTGAGATGTGGTGTGTTACAGAGCAGGCCTTTCCTACAGGGGTTACAGAGGCCGGCGTTTCTTCCCTTGGTAGGAATGGCGTGAGCTGTATTGTGGGGCAGGCCACTGGTTTGCATGCTGTATCATTAGAGGGCATAAGCCAATTGATCTTTTGCAGTTTCTATTAAACTTGAACTGACAAAAAAAAAAAAAAAAGAAAAGAAAAAGAAAACCTACTGGAAAGCATTCACCATCTGGGTTGCCATTTAAGACCTTACGTCGGGCAGGTAAAACTGAGAGTGAGAGATAGGAGGCATGGGTAGAGACCTCAAGGGAAGTAACTGTCAAGGTTCAGAGAGCCTGCAGTAGTCGGCAGCAGAGAGGTGAGGGAGACAAAACCAAAAGCCAGAGCTCAGCCAAGAAGGAGGTACAAATTAAAACGAAGGAAAAAAAAAAAAAAGAACATTTGTCAATAGTGGGAGGTCAAAATATCGACATTAATAGTTTGGAAGAAGTTGATTCCAATCCTTACGGATGACTTTGAGGGGTTCAAGATTTCAGTTGCAGAAGGAATTGCAGATGTGGCAGAAATAGCAAGTGGACTACAATTAGAAGTAGAGGCTAAAGATGGGACTGAATTGCTGCAATCTCATAAACAAACCTGAACAGATAAAAGAGCTGCTTCTTATATATAAGCAAAGAAAGTGGTTTCTTGAGATGGAATCTACTCCTGGTGAAGATTCTGTGAACATTGTTGAAATGACAAGAAAGGATTTAGAATACTACTTAGTTGATAACATGGTGTAAAAATCTAAGAGAACGGACCCCAACTTTGCAGTTTAATATGGGTTAAATTCTGTGCAACAGCACTGCATGCTACAGAGAAATCGTTCATGAAAGGAAAAGTCCACTGATATGGCCAACTTCACTGCTGTCTTATTTTAAGAAAGTGCCGGCCGGGTGTGGTGGATCATGCCTGTAATCCCAATACTTTGGGAGGTTGAGGTGAGCAGATCGTTTGAGTTCAGGAGTCTGTGACCAGTCTGGGCTACATGGCAAAACCCCATCTCTACAAAAAGCCATAAAAATTAGCTGGGTATGGTGGTGCACACCTATAATCCCGGCTACTCAAGAGGCTGAGGTGGGAGGAGGTGGAGGCTGCAGTGAGTTGAGACTGTGTCACTGCATTCCAGCCTGGGTGACCAGAGTGAGACCCTGTCTCAAAAACAAAAACAAAAACAAAAAAAAGAGAGAGAGAGAAACAATTACCACAGCCATCCCAGCCTTCAGCAACCACCACCCTGGTAAGCAGTCATCAACATCAAGGCAAGATCCCCCACTAGCAAAAAGACTATAACTTACTGAAGCCTCAGATAATTGTTAGCATTTTCTTTTTTCTTTTTTTTTTTTTTTTCAGATAGAGTCTTGCTCTGTCATCCAGGCTAGAGTGCAATGGCGCAATCTCAGCTCACTGCAACCACCACCTCCTGGGTTCAAGCGATTCTCCTGCCTCAGCCTCCCAAGTAGCTGGGATTACAGACACGCACCACCACGCCTGGCTAATTTTTGTATTTTTAGTAGAGACAAGATTTCACCATCTTGGCCAGTCTGGTCTCGAACTCCTGACTTCATGATCCACCCGCCTCAGCCTCCCAAAGTGTTGGGATTACAGACGTGAGCCACCGCACCCCGCCTGTTGGCATTTTTAACAATAATTTTTCATTAAGGTATGTACATTAATTTTTAAACTTAATGCTACTGCACAATTCACAGGCTATAGTATAGTGTAAACATAACTTTTATACGCACTGAGAAATGAAAAAATTTACACGACTTGCTTTATTGGGATATTTCCTTTATTGTCACGGTCTGCAACCTAACCCGCAGTATCTGAGGCATTCCTAAATTACAATGATAGACAGTTGCCTTGGGAAGGGTAAAACAGGATGGGCCAGAAAAAGAGATTACCAAGGCGCATGAGTAAATGTTGGGGGTGATGGAAATGTTCCTCATCTTGATTATAGTGACGGTTTCATGGGAGCATATGTGTGCTGAAATTAATCAAACTATATTTTAAATATGCGTATTTTAAGAAAAAAGCCATATTTGAAGTAACTAAAAACATATATCTATAACAAATATTGAAAATCTAAGCATGTATAACTGATGTTGCTAGAATCCAATTTTAGAGGTTTTTTTAGTTTGCTTAAATGGCAAGGACTAGTGAATTGGTGCTGTGTCATTATTTTCTGCATCTGACAGGTTACGGTGGTTTTAATCAACCATAATAAGCATTAAATCTCTAGGCTAAATGTTCAAGAATCTTGAGAATTTAGATCTAGTAAAATTCTATAAGGCTTCTAAATCAGCATCACAATTCGACATTAAAATATTAGCTCCTATAATTTAACATTTATTGAAAATCTATGAGAAAAGCACTTAGGGTAAGGATATACTAAAAATAGAAGTTCTCAAGAAACTTAAATAATGTCTTACTGATTCAGCACATTATCCCTCCAGCAGCCAGCTTGACACTATTCTAAAGAAGGCAACAGGTCAAATGACTAATCATTTGCTACTTTTCCTTACTTACTTTATAATCTTTGCTTACCAAAATATATTATATATAAATAACAAATAGCATAGCCACTTGTAGAGTATTCTACACTCCAAACAGATAAATTGAGCAGGTAACAACATCTCAGTTTCTTTTATAAAAATATGAAAATAATGACTGCCTACTTCATAAAGTTGGTTGAAAAGATCAAGGTAAATAATGTGTGTGAGAGTATTTTAAACCATAAGGTGTTGAAAAATTACAGAGAATTGTCATCATAATAGTCTCAATACCGTTATCCTGGTCCCGGGGAAAAAAATCAAAAGCATGATGGCTGGCTGGTGAACGTACAAAATACATAAGCAAAAAAGAAAACAAAACAAAAAAAGTATATACACTTGGCCCTCCATATCTGCAGATGCTGATTGTAGGGGACTTGAGCACCTGCAGATTTTGGTATCTGAGGGAGTCTTGGGACACCTGTTTACATAACCCTTTCAGCAACAACAAAAGCTGGTAATAACTAATTTGAGCATTATTGTCTCAAATAAGAGAATGAGAGAGGTCTCCGCTGAATCTCCTCTCTAGAGCCAGTGAAGTTTCTCCTTAAGAGCCCTTCTGGAAGCCTTTTAAGAAACTCTCATACAGAAGCACCCTGGAATCTCAGAAATTAATTAAATCTATTAAATACACTGATATATAAAGTCCACTTAAAGTACCTTCTCTGAGGCGAAACAGAAACAGTCAATAGCAAGAGAGTTTTCCACTCTGCTCCTAACATTTCTGATCAGTCCTGCTTCCAAGTCAGACCTACAGTAAGCAGCCTAAGTTTATGATCAAACTCCCCAGATCAATTTCATTGAATTTATACTTTTAATACACTTCCAACCAATCCTGCCAATTCAATTCCACAGAACTCTAGGTAGAAAACAGAAAGTTTAAAAATTAATATGAAAAAGTATTATAAACCTTTAAATTTCACTGTGGTCACATTCTCAAGTTACATTTGGGCAATCCACATTAATATGAAGACAGAAACAAGCTATGACTAGAGTTATATGAAGAAAATGTCTATTAGGGAATTTGTAACATTTTCAAGTTTCTAAACTATTATTCTCTGTGCACAATAGTTTAATACCTTCAGAAATAAATGTTTTGATTAATGAATGTATTCTTAAAACACTTCATTATAATGTGTAACTACACTATTAGAAAAATAATTTAGACATTTTACAAAAATTTGCTATTGATACTTTCCTATTTATGATTCTAGTTTTCTATCAATTCCATTCGAAATCTAAGGCACGATCAAAAATTGAAAATAATGCACTTACATCATTACTTCCTTTAGTGATCCAATAGCTTTTTCTAAAGTGCTTTTGTCTGGATTTTCATCAGCTGTATGCTTCTTAAGATCTGTAATAACACAACGTTTTTCCATGCATAAAAAATTCAGTGATTTCTCATCTAAGACTAAACTGCTGTCCATCTTGATATAGCTAATTTTTAAAGACAATATTCAATCTTCACTTTAAAAAAGTTTTAAGCACTGTTCCCTAAAAGCTCTCTTATTACACATCTGTTAAGGTTTCCATTTTTACTGACTAAATTTTCAGAATATGTAATCCTGATTTTCTTACACTGCTGTTCCAATCCCTTCAAGTAATACTTGGGGACTCCTAAAGTCCTCAAACTTTCTCCATAGTGCTAAATGAAAACACATGATCCTCAATAAGCTCAGAAATCATAATGTATTTTGTGTTTCATACTGGGGCCCCTGGCTACATCACAGAGAGCATCTGCTATCTTTAAGCACAGATTTTGGTACCTTAGAGATTTATACTTAACACATTGACTCTTCTAATCCAGGTTGTTTATTTGTGTTCCCTGTGCCATCCTTGGCATATTCTTATCAAATCTAGGTTTAATCTAGTACCACTGTCCACCTAATCTCTCATGTGGAATAATAGTAATAAAGCCTAGAAATCATTTTATTTATAACGTTTATGAATTTCTACAAGTACTTAAACAATAATGAAGATATGCAAATTAGAAGAAAACCACAATGTTTTGGAAACCTGAAGTCTGTTCATATATTCTCCTTATAATTTGTAAATCAGAATAGTTTTAAATAGTGGACAAATCTTTTTAAAAGCCAGTAATTCTCAATTATGTAACTCTAAAAAACAAAAAAAAAGTCAAATTTTTAGTTAGTACTAAAATTCACATACTAACCAAGATTTTTACAGAAAATAACAGATTAAACAGTCACAAAATTTGCCTCCTTGTCTGCTGTAAATATTAGTGTAGATTTAGCTTAGGAATTAAATATTTTATTATAGACTTTTTCCTGTTTATAATTTAGTTATCCTCCTTTTTTTTTTTTGATTATTTTTAGAGACTGGGTCCCTGTATGTTGCCCAGGCTGGTCTCCAACTCCCAGGTTTACCCTCAGTGTTCCAAAGTGCTGGAATTACAGGCTATAATTTTGTTTTCATACTTAAGAATAAAATAAAAATGGATACTGTCCTTAGCCAGCTAAATATAACAGAATATATATACACATTTTTTACCACAGGCAAAATTTATGCATACAAATTATCTGCTGTAAAATTCCCTTCTATTGATATCTATAGTTCAGTTCTAGAATAAACAGGTATGTTTCAAGAGTACTCTGAACAATCTAAGGTCAAAAAAAGTAAGCATAAAGCCAAGTATATAGAACTTTACTAAAATTCAAAAACGGGCTACAAAAACTTGGGACGTACAAATTATCTTCTCCTCGTGATTTTGTGGGCAAATTTTGTATGTACTTGGATGTAAAATGATTTTGAATTAGTGACACACCATGAAATATTAAGAAAACTTTTAAATGAAAAGACAAAATATATACTACTAATCAACAAATAAAATATTTCAGGCCAAGCTGAATTTTAGTAGCACCAGTGACTATTTTTTAAGATAATCCATAAAGTAAAACATATATAAACTTTAATGCTGAAATCTAAGAAACCCTAAAAATGAGAAGAAATTCAACTTTTTTGAAAAAAACAATTCTATTAAAATATCTGACGTAGTTTGAAACAGATCAGACAAGTACCGTTTAAAAGTAATGCAACACTGGGTAACCTCTGTACTGGTCGGATAAGAAGTTCAACAAGGCTCTGCCGTCCACATTCTGGTTTTGCTTGGTTTATCTGAAAAAAATTTATTCAACAATTTCAAAAAAGGTTTTCTGCAAAGATTATATGCCCTACTTTTACTGGATTACACTTTATCATTAGTGTCCCTGATACAAACTAATAGAGAAGAGGTGGAATTTCTCTGTGGTAGATTACTTGGCTGAATAATTTTCCAGGGCCTGAAATGGCCTCTTGGCCAGCCAGTGGTTAACATCTTACATAAAAAGTGAGTTCCTCTACACACTCCTATATATCTCACCTTAAATTTCTCTTAAGTCTACATCATTCACAAGAAAAAGCACATTTAATAATATTAATTATGCTAATACCATTAAATAAACAAAGTAAGGAAATGATAAGAAAAAAAATCATTAAAAGCAAAACAAATCTCACTGGAAAATCATTAGGTGTTTTGAAAACTAAAATACATAAAACTTTTTCAAAAACTTTTTGTAGAGATGGGAGTCTCACTGTGTTGCTCAGGATGATCTCAAACTCCTAGCCTCAAGCAATCCTCCCTCATCAGTCTCTCAAAGTGCTAAGATTACAGGCTGACATTGGCCAGTGCACCTGGCCACAACTTAAAAAAAAAAAAAAAAAAAAAGACCACATATAACATTCTTATTCCTTCAACCACCTCCTGGCACCTAACACTGAAAATAACAAACTTTCCAAAGCTAAACATCATAGTCACCCACAAGTACAACTAAAACTAACAGATATTAATAGAAACATTTTACTAAAGTTAAAATTTACTTCATTGTTTCATAATTTTGGTGAATTACTTCAGAAATAATTCTCAAATTTTTATTTGAAAGAAATATACATTACCTTGAGAAAAGCATGAAATCTTGGTTTCTGTTTTTCACATTTAATAATTGTTTCCTTGCTCATTTCAAAGAAGTTTACAAAGGGAGGGTAGGTTTTTACCAAATCTTTTGACTAGAAAGAAAAGGGAAGAAAACATTATTTGTTATGCATTTGTCACCCTTAGAGACAATGTAACTTAAAGTCAAATAATTAATAGTCACAATCTGAAATATCGGATACAAAGTTTAAAGTAAGTTTTGTCTCAAATTAAATATAGGAATTTATTTCATAAATTTCTCAGTAAAGAATTGCTAAACAAAATACATCAATTGGTATACATAGTCTAAAACATGAAAACACCCAGAAAAAAAACAAAAGATATGTTAAAGCTTATTGTATTGATACAAACGTGATAAAGAAAACGTCTATGAGTTTAAAAAATATTAATTAAATTACAGCTGATCTATGTAGATTCCAAAAGCATGGTATTTATTCAAAAATCCAAACCGCCATTAAAAGACCAGTTATATTACCCAAAAATGCAAGCAAGAAAAGGAAAAGTGTTGGCTGATTGAGAAAATTAAAAAGTATCAAAAAAAAATGAGAAAAGAATTTGTAAATTTTTAATTCTCAACCAAACTGAAAAAACACCTAAGAGATAATTTTGTAAGGTAAGAAGTTAGAGGCCTCAAAAAATAAAAGTATAAATGCCAGTGCTCAAGGCACTGAAACTTACAAATCCTATTTAAAGAGATTCAAAGAAACATATAAATTCTATTCATAGAACCCTGTCGAAATAAATTTATAAAACTTAAGTTGTGTGGTTCTTATCCTAGTAAGAGGCAGTTCATTAGAAGCCTTTAAATAGAAACAGACATGACAGCAAAAAGTGTTATCAACTAAGAAGGGAGAAAAATAAAAACTTCTTTGTACATCTGGTAGAATTCAGCAATACTCACAATAGCAAAGACATGGAGTCAACCTAAGCGCCCATCAATGATAGACTTGATAAAGAAGATGTGGTACATATACACTATGGAATGCTATGCAGCCATTTAAAAAAAAAAAAAATGCGAGATCATGGCCTTTGCAGGAACACAGCTGGAGCTGGAGGGCATCATCCTTAGCAAACTAACAAAGGAACAGAAAACCAACACCACACGTCCTCACTTTTAAGTGGGAGCTAAATGATAAGAAGACATAGACACATAGAGGGGAACAACACATACCTGGGGCCTTTTGGAAGGTGGAGGGTAGGAAGAAGGAAAGGAACAGGAAAAATAACGAATAGGTACTAGGCTTAACACCTGGGTGATGAAACAATCTGTACAATTAACCCCCATGACACAGTTTTACCTATGTAATAAACCTGTACATGTACTCCTGAACTTAAAATGAAAATTAAATAATATATAAAATGAAAATACAATCTGTGGCCATTTATGAAGGGCAAATAACTTGATACATACTAAAACAATTATAGTACAGCATGATAATTGGCATTCTTCTAATAATCTTGAGCTATTAAGGTGTTAAATTGCATATAGAAGGCATGTTTCAGAAGACAAAGAACATTTCCAATATATTTTATAAACACAATCATGTCAAAGTTTTAAAACCTCTCACATTTAAATAGGTAAATTACATTCCTTGCCAGTCCTTGATGAGATCATATTTTAATCTGAAAACTTAAAAAGGAAATACAATACTTACATATTTCAGAAAAATGTCACCAATGCTTTTGCTCTCATCCCAATTAACTATAAGGTCTTCGAGATCATCCTGAAATAGCACGAGTTGAAATATTTAAAATTAAACCTGACAGCTCCTTATACAACTTTTAAAATTTCCGAGATACTCGTTGGAAAGAAGCACTTTACAAAGTGTCTGAATTTGATGTGTAAAATAATGAACATCCCATTCTTTCTCTTCAACAAGGAATTAACTTTTACTACCAAAAAAAAATCCTTTGAAAAATAATTTTTAAAATATAAAGTCAATAAGCCTAACTTTCCAATACGATGTGATAACTCAATATTTTTTTCTTATTAACTATAAAGCTGATCGGTGTTATTAATTATAGAAAACTACTTTCAATCCTGCTGCTGAAGCATCTTATTTAACATCAGTCATTAAAAACTGTAATCTCTAACAGGGGGTCAGCAAATTTAAAAGTATGAATAAATGAGTGTGGCTGTGTTCCAATAAAATTTTTTTTAACCAAAACATGCAATAGGCTGGATTTGGCCCATGAAGCATAGTTTGTTAATTCTTCATGGTCTTTCTAAAATATTACTTCTTTGTAAAAACTTAGAAGAACATTTAAAAGCTTTATAATAAACAAACAAATCAGATGATAAAATGAGATGACAAGAAATGATATGCCCTAATTGAAATTCTAAGTGATTTTAAAGTAGACATCAATCGACAAGCTCTTATACTAAAGACCCTCTAAAGTTTCATCAAAGACTGCTGGGACACCCTTTCAGTGGGATCCCTGAGATTAAAATTATTTTTGTAATACTGCTAAAGCATTATTTGGCTTTTTCACTCATTCTTCCACAAGTATACAGTTGCTTTCTAGAAGCGACATGATATGTGATATTGCAACAGACTGAATGCAGAAGCAGATATGAAAACCAGTCTTTTATTAAGGCAGACAGTAAAAAAACTACAATACCACCACTCCCCTTACTAATTATTTTTGTTTGGGAAATTATTTTTCTTAAAGAATGGTACTTGTGTTGCCATGTAATTAGTTATATTTTAAGTGAATTAATATAAAATTAGATATCCCACATGCAAAAAGATGAACTTAAACCCTCACATCAAGCAAAACAACTTTTGAAGAAAACAATCTTCAAAATCTTGAGTTAGGAAAAAAATTTTTAGATATGACACTGAAATCACAGTCCATAAAAGAAAAAATGAATACAATGAACCTCATCAAAATTTAAAACTTTTGTATTTCAAGAAAACTCGTATCCAGAATTTATAGAGAAGCCTTACAACTCAAGAAGACAATCCAATCAAAAAACAGGCTATAGACAGTAGCCATTTCACAAAAAATAATATACAAATGGCTAATAACCATGTGAAAAGACACTTATCATTAATCATTAGGGAAATACAGTTAAAGCCACAAGAGATGTCTCCTCACCCACTAGGATGGTTATAAGGTAAGAAAAAAAAGATAAGTGTTTTTCAAGAATGTGGAGAAGTTGCAACTCTCATTCATTACTGGTGAAAATAACAACTGATGGGTCTGAGCTTCTCAAGAGGCTGATGTGGGAGGATCACTTGGGACCCAGAGTTTGAGGCCGGCCTGGGCAATTAGGCATGAACACATCTCTAAATTGATTAATTAATTAACTTTAAAATGACGGGAAAACCCTGGCATTTTCTCAGAATTTTTAAATATAAAACTACCATACACCTCATCAATCCTACTCCTAGGTATCTACTCAAGAGAAATGAAAACATGTCCACACAGACTTGCACACCACACTCTCACAGAAGCATTATTCATAATAGCCAAAAATGGAAACAATCTAAATGTCTATCAACTCATGAACAGACTTTTAAAAATTAGTATAGTCATATAATGGAATATTATTTGACCAGAAAAAAAGAACTTCTAACATGCTACATTTAGATGAACTAAAAAAAACATGCTAAGAGGAAACCATATATATAAAACCACATACTATATAAACACATTTACACTATATAGTGTATCAAATAGTATATCTATATGCTATGTGTATATACATAGTATCAATGTATAACAAAGATATAAAATGTCTAGAAAACGCAAAATCATAGCTACAGAAAGTACATTAGTGGTTGCCTATGGCTGGGCGTAGAAATAAAGATTAATTGTAAGTAGACATCTTATTTGGGGTGGATAGTGAAAATGTCCTAGAGTGGATTTATGGTGACAGTTGTACCACTTGGTTAAGTTATTAAAATAACTGAATTGTATCTTATATTTAAAAATTTTTTTTTTTTTTTTGAGACAGGGTCTTACTCTTTTGCTCAGGTTGGAGTGCAGTGGCACAATCACGGCTCACTGTAGCCTCAACCTCCCAAGCTCAAGCAATCCTCCCACCTAACCTGCCAAAGTAGCTGGGACTACAGGCATGTGCCACCACAGTCAGTTAACTTCTTTATTTTTTGCAAAAACAGGTTCTCACTATGTTGACCAAGCTGGTCTCAAATTCCTAGATTCAAGCGGTATTCCTGCCTCAGCCTTCCAAAGTGCTGGGATTACAGGCAGGAGCCACCAGGCCTGGCCTGAATTGTGTATTTTAAATCGGTGAATTTAAAAACATGTAAGATGTACCTCAATAAAGCTGTTAAAAAATAATACATCTTAAATAATATTTTAAAATTTTGAATACAGCAAATACCAATATATAAAATCCACATAAGTAAAACTTCCTCAATTTTTAAGAATGAAAAGGGATTCTAAAGACAAATAATTTAAGAATCACTGTCCTGTATTAGTAGATTCAGTAAAGTTCAAAAAGGAGAAAAACTACTTTCAATAGCATAAAAGTAAACTCAAAGCAAGAATATTTTAACAGCCCACACACATCAAGAACTGGGAAGACTGAACTGTTCAGAATTGCACTTGAAAGAAAAAAAAAAAGGAAGAAATATTATAAATAAGTCTAATCTTGGGGCAATACAATGCAGTGAATTCTGGCACTGACTACTGAGGTTTAAATACTGGCTCTTGGGCTTGTTACTTCTGTGCCCTTGGACAAGTTATTTAAGCTATATGTTCCTCAATTTTCTATTCTGAAAAATGAGGAAATTAGTAATTATTTCTACATCATAGAGGATTTTATGAGCATAACTATCTGTTAGGGATTCCTCTAAATGCTTTACAAGTATTAATTCATAAACCTGTAAAATACTTATATAAGAACATTGCTCTAAGAAAGCAAAATCATCTTTAGGCACTGTGAAATATAGTCTGCTCCGTTTCTGGTTAACTTTTAATTCCTAATGCTTGTTGACTAAAGATTGCTGTCTTAGGCCGGGTGCCGCGGCTCACGCCTGTAATCCCAGCACTTTGGGAGGCCAAGGTGGGAGGATCACAAGGTCAGGAGTTTGAGACCAGCCTGGCCAGCATGATGAAACCCCGTCTCTACTAAAAATACAAAAAATTAGCCAGGCATGGTGGCACGTGCCTGTAGTCTCAGCTACTCAGGAGGCTGAGGCAGGAGAATTGCTTGAACCCAGCAAGTGGAGGTTGCAGTGAGCTGAGATCGTGCAACTGCACTCCAGCCTGGGCAACCAAGCAATACTCCATCTCAAAAAAAAAAAAAAAAAAGATTGCTATTAGCTCAGGAACTAAGTAATAAAGGAACTAAGGCTTAGAGAGATTAAGTAACTTTCCTCAAATCACACAGCTGTGAACCAGTATTCAAACAGCTGTGAACC
Organism: Mandrillus leucophaeus; assembly: GCF_000951045.1. Lineage (NCBI taxonomy): Eukaryota > Metazoa > Chordata > Mammalia > Primates > Cercopithecidae > Mandrillus > Mandrillus leucophaeus. Next base: position 628,627 of record NW_012109253.1, read on the forward strand.
AGTATTCAAACTCAGAATTGTCTGACTCAGATTCCATGTTATTCCACAGTCGGCCCCATTAGAAAGGGGGACTCAGTTTGGCAGGCGAGTCCCCAATAGCTTTATTCATAACACCACTATTTCTTACAACATTTCTGGGGAAAATGCCCGATACAATTTAGGACAGAGACTGAGATGTATTTCCTCCTCCTTGTCTATAATACATCAGAAATTCTCATAAGATTCTCTTAACTTTTCCTCCAAAAGAAAGGACAATTCTACAGTTCTAAGACAAAGCAGATTCCAAAGCCTGGGCAAGAATATTAGAAAAGTGGGGAAGTCATAAACAGATGGGGCTTAAGAAAGCTAAGCTACTTACTTCTTTTCTTCCTTGTTAAGATTTATTCTGCACTGTTAAGTAGGTAGTAACAGTGCAGAATTAATCTTAACCAGGGTTTCTCTTTTGCTGAGCTCACTGCACAGTAAGCCAACATACCTGGGTTCCTAAAACAAGTACACAATTCTTTGAGGCTTACACTAAAATAAGAAAAGATATATATATTAAAACAACAACAACAACAAAAAAGAACTCCTATCAATCCCTCTCTCTTTTGTTTCATCATAGTTGTGTAAAAGTAGAATATTGGTTTATTTTTTGTTTTGTTTTGAGACAGGGTCTCACTCTGTTGCTCAGGCTGGAGTGCTGTGGCATGATCTTGACTCACTGCAGTCAACCTCTGCCTCCCGAAGAGCTGGAACTACAGGCATGCGCCACCACACCCAGCTAATTTTTGCATTTTTTGTAGCGATGGGGTTTTGCCTTGTTGCCCAGGCTGGTCTCACACTCCTGGGCTCAGGCAATCCACTCTCCCAAAGTGCTGGGATTACAGACATGAGCCACTGTGCTCAGATAAGAGTAGAAAATTATACAGCAAGGATTAATGATGTTTAATCCTGAAAAAGAAAAATTCATACTGAGGAAAAGAGAGAGATGTAGATAACAACCTCAAATATTTTCACCTTACTCGAAACATCAGCTCACAAGATCTTGGAAGCAAATTAAGAATGAGGCTACTAAAGTTGTTTACATAATACTTAGATAAGAAAATACACTGAGTGCTAGTCCTGATTTTGAAATTTAAAGGTAACATGACCATCATTCAGTAAACATTTACTGACAGTAATCTAAATGCTAGACACTGGCTGTAAACACAATGGGTAAAAAAGTTTTAACACTACACAAAACTTCTGAAGATTAGTTTACCCAACTTCATGAGTCAGTTATTATTATCCCATTTTATAAACAGGAAAACTGAAGCACTTAAAGTCACCTGACTTCAAACTCAATCAAATCTGCTTTGTTCAGGCCAAGCACAGTGGTGTAATCCAAGCACTTTGAGAGGCAGAGGCAGATCACCTGAGGTCAGGAGTTTGAGACCTGCCTGAGCAACGTGGTGAAACCCCACCTCCACTAAAAATACAAAAATCAGCCAGGTGTGGTGGTGCACACCTGTAGTCTCAGCTACTGGGGAGGCTAAGGCAGAAGAATCATTTGAACCCAGGAGATGGAGGTTGCAGTGAGCCAAGACTGCACCACTGCACTCCAGCCTGAGCAACAGCAAGACTTCATCTCAAAAAGGAGAAAAAAAAAAAAAACCTGTTTTTTCCACTACATATTCTTAACCACTATGTGATATTATAAAATAGAGACACCAATGTTTTCAGGAATGCTGTATTGAGATGATATGAAAAACTGTACAAATTTAAGACACATTTACACGGTGTCATTTACACACTAAAAGAATGTACCTCAGCATGATTTTAAAGAAGCAAAATAGCATTAGTAGTTAGGAGAAAAGACTTTGAAGTTACACAAATAAAGGTTCAAGTCTTGGATCCAGCGTTTATTAGATGACTGCCTCTAGAAAATTATTCTCTGTGTGTACTGGTTTCACATCTCTAAAATGTGTACAATAATACCAAGTTTTTGCTCAATAGATGTGGTAATGCTCAACAGATGCTTGGTTTCATTTAAAACAGGAAAAAAAAAAAACTGCTACGTATTAAAAGGACAAAGAAAATAAACCAAAATTGGAATTATGGGTATTTCTCTCCCTTTTTCCTTTTCTCTTGAGTTTTACAAATGTTTGACAGCACGTACTGGTTTCACAGTAGAAAAGAACATAAGCTTTAAAATGGTTAAATATTTGACAAACCTGAAATCAGCTAAAAAACCAAATAGTTGCAGTAAGCTCAGATCAGGCCACTGCACTCCAGCCTAGGTGACAAAAAAAAAAAAAAAGAAAAAAAAGAAAAAACTGAAAAACTAATAGTTGAAGTACCATCTTACAAAAGAAGCTTAAAGAATTAAGTTACACATAAGAAAACTAAAGGGTGATAAACGTTCAAAGTTTCACTGAATCAAAGAATATGATTTTCTAAATTAAGATTATGACTCTGCAAACATAAAATAGCACATTTTGTCATAGAAGGGTGTCCAGACTAGCTAAATAACTGACACAAATTCAAATTGATACACAAATTTGGTGGCAAAACACCAAGACAAAAACCTACTTGACAGGCCGGTCACAGTGGCTCATGCCTGTAATTCCAGGACTTTGGGAGGTCGAGGTAGGCGGATCACTTGAGGTCAGGAGTTAAAGACCAGCCTGGTCAGCATGGCAGAATCCCAGATCCACTAAATATACAAAAATTAGCCAGGTATGCTGGTGCATGCCTGTAGTTCCAGCTACTCGGGAGGCTGAGGCAGGAGAACCCGGGAGGCAGAGGTTGCAGTGAGCCGAGATCGCACCACTGCATTCCAGCCTGGGTGACGGTGTGAGACTCCATCTCAAAAACAAAACAAAACAAAAACAAAAAACAAAAAAAAAACCCACAAAACTTACTTGACCTTCATTCTACTTTTGTGCCACTCAGTAAGTCTTTTAAAACAAAAAATATTCCAAAAGTACTTTCCTCTTCAAAAATTCAGAATCCTAATTGGAATAGGATTAACTAGCCTGAAACTCTCTAGCTTTCTAAGCTTTTTAAATAGACTCCTTCCGAGTTCTCTTCAGATCTAGAAATTAACTGAAATATGACCAGCAATACCGATAAAACACAAAATACAAGCAACTGGTAAATGTCATTTTGAATAATTTATAGATCTGCTATTTTTTGTTTATAATGCATACTAAAAAACAATCTTATATATTTGAAAACATCCTGTAATTCGGATTAATTCTTTTATTGGAATGTGGCATAAACATTAATGTGAGTTAATTAGAAAAGAAAACTGATTAACTTTGCTCAAGTACTACATAGATAAAGTAAGAGGAAATAAAACTAAACGACTTACTTAAAAAGTAGTTTAAGAGTTCAGCTAAATCTGTCCAGGAAGTATTTTACTGTAAGAGACTGACACCTGGAAATCACAGGCCCTTCACCAAAGGAAAATCATTAATAAGAGGACAGCATTGTCTCACATACTTTTGGCATTTACCTACCTATAAATGGAGAAGGGACTTAAATGAACTCTTAGTCCATTAGAAGTTTAGAGTTTTCAAAACAAGCCAAAGCAAAACAAAAATATACACCCCAAGAGCAAAAGCAATAGGAACATTAAAAAAATAGTACTGGGAGTAACATGTCTCTACAGAATAGATTTTATAAAGCCTTAATTCCTTGTTTGTAGGATTAACTGAAAATAAAAAAACAGCAAACAAAGGCTGGGTGCAATGGCTCAAGGCTGTAATCCTAGCACTTTGAGAAGCTAAGGCAGAAGGATCAGTTGAGTCCAGGAGTTTGAGACCAGCCAGGGCAACATAGCAAGACCCTGCCCTATCTCTACAAAAAACTTTTTTTAAAAAATTAGCCAGGCATGGCAGCATGTAACTGTAATCCCAGTTACTTCAGGGGGGCTGAGGTGAGAGAATCACTTGAGCCCAGGAGGTCAAGGTTGCAGTAAGTCATGATTACGCCACTGCACGCTAGCCTGAGTGAGAGAGTATTCTCCATCTCAAAAAAAAAAAAAGGCAGGGCACGGTGGCTCACACCTATGATCCCCTCACTTTGGGAGGCCAAGGCGGGTGGATCACTTGAGGTCAGGAGTTCAAAATCAGCCTGGGCAGCATGACAAAACCCATCTCGACAAAAAAAATACAAAAATTAGCTGGGATGGTGGCACATGCCTGTGTCCAGCTACTCAGGACTTTTAGGCAGTGGGAGAATTGCTTGAGCCTGGGTGGCAGAGGTTACTGTGAGCCGAGATTACATCAATGCACTAAAACCTGGGTGACAGAGTTGAGACTATCTCAAAAAACAAACAAGAGCAAACAACAAACATTATGAGGCGCTGGAACAGAGAAAAATGACTCAAAGTTTTAGGTACAAAACTTATTTAGCTGACCAGAAGTACCTCAAAGATCATAATAAATATGTACAATCTGAAAAAAATTACTACTAATCTAACATATACAAATTTACCTTTATCTTAGTGTGTACATCAAAGATATCTGGGATGCTACCAAAAATAGTCTTAATCTCCTCTGGTGCAAGGATACGTCCACCACATTGTCCTTCCTCTTCCAATGGTACTTGAAATAGCTAAAGGAGAAAAAAGACTAGTTTAAGTAGATTGTGGGAAAAAGGAAAGACCTAAAATATAGACAGTGATAGAGGAGACATAAGATGTTAATAGAGAAGGAAGTAATAATAAAAAATATTCTCCCTATATTTGAGACATTTTCCCCATATTTTCTATTCTATTTTATTCTATGTACTCTATTTATATACCTGTGCATATGTATATACATATGCTCTTGTCATGAAATGTCATTAGAAGCAAATAAAAGTTCACACAGTTCTGCAATCAATCATTAAAATCGTTAGTATGATACAAGAGTAATTTCTACTTTTGTATTTAAGTTACTAAGGATGAAAGCAACAAGCAATCTGTTGCCTCCAGACATACTTAACACATGTGCTAAATGTTTTAAAATTTTTAGAAGCTTGGCTTGGGGGAAAGACTGGATTTGAAGCTAGAAGATCTGTTTGTATCTACGTTGCTGCTCATATCAACCTAAAAAATAAAAGAAGAAAACTAAGAACTAATAAACGAGTTTGGCAAGGCCGTAAGATACAAGGTCAGAACATGCATATGTGTGCACAGACACAAACCAATTTTACTTCTATATACCAGTAACTTACAAATGGAAAATTTAGAAAGTAGTATCACAATAAAAAATCAAAATACTTAAGTATAAATATAATAAAATACGTTCATGATGCTAAACACTACAGTATACTGATGAAAGAAATCAAAGACAACCTAAATAAATGCAGACATATGGTCATGGATTGAAAGAATCAACACAGTAAGAATGTCAATTCTCCCTCAAACTGATGTATAAATTTAATGCCAATCAAAGTTCCAGGACTTTTTGCAGATATAGAAAACCTGATTCTAAAAATTTATACAGAAAGGCAAAGAAGCTTCTTACTGCAAAGCTGTGGTGTTCTAGATTGTATGGTATTTGTGAAGGGAGAAACATACATAGATCAATAAAACAGGGAATTCAGCAACAAACTCATGCAAATATGGTCAAGTAATTTTAGGCAAAGGTACAAAAGCAATTCAATGCAGGAAGGAGAGTCTTTCAACAAATGGTATTACAATACCATCTGCCATAAGCAAAAAATGAATCACAGCCTAAATATAAAACTTTATACAAAAATTAACTAAAATGGGTCACAGACATAAACAAAAAACCTAAAACTATAAAACTTTTAGAAGAATGCAGAGGAGAAAATCTTCATGACTTAAACTTAGGTAAGGAGTTCTCATACATGATATCACAATCTATGAATGAAAAAACTGTTAAATTAGACTTGAATAAAAATTTACTTTTCTTCAGCAAAAGACACTTGAGAGAATTAAAAAAATAAGCTATGAACGATGAAAAAGTATTTGCGAGTCATGTTTGACAAAGGACTAGTATCCACAATATATAAAGAATTCTTGGCCAGGCACGGTGGCTCACACCTATAAGCCCAGAACTTTTAGAGGCCGAGGTGGGCAGATCATGAGGTCGGGAGATTGAGATCATCCTGGCTAACACAGTGAAACCCTATCTCTACTAAAAATACAAAAACAAAATTAGCCAGGCGTGGTGGTGGGCACTTGCAGTCCCAGCTACTTGGGAGACTGAGGCAGGAGAATGGCGTGAACCCGGGAGGCGGAGGTTGCAGTGAGCTGAGATCACGCCACTGCACTCCAGCCTGGGCAACAGAGCAAGACTCCGTCTCACAGAAAAAGAAAAAAAAAGAATTCTCCCAGCCTGGCCAATACGGTGAAACCCCATCTCTACCAAAAGATACAAAAATGAGCCAGCTGTGGTGGCGCATGCCTGTAGTCCCAAGCGCTCAGGAGGCTGAGATGGGAGAATCACTTGAACCCAGGAGGCGGAGGTTGCAGTGAGCCAAACCAAAATTGCACCACTGCACTCCAGCCTGGGCAACAGAATGAGACCCTATCTCAAAAATTCTAAGAAAAGAATTCTCAAAACTCAGAAGGAAACAACCAATTTAAAAGTGGGCAAAAAACACAAAGTTATTTCAACAAAAAAGATATACAGATGTCAAATGAAGATAATACGTTCAACATCATTAGTCTTTGTGAAAATGAAAACTGAAACCACAATGACTCTATCTTTCCAATATTTCTCAGATCTATCCTCTTATCTTCACTGATACTATCCTAAAAAGTTCAGATCTTCAAAATCTCTCACGACTGCTGCAATAGCCTCCAAATTGGTATCACTGATTCCCCAATTTCCCCTCTTCAATTCCTCCTTCAAAGTGAACCAAGTTATCTTTCTGAAATGCAAGTCAGATATTATTGATCTCTCATCTCATAAAAAAAATTATTCTATGGCTTACAGATAAGATAGCACACCGCTCAAAGGCCTGCTCTAGATTGGTATAGGCCATCTCATCTCAACTCTCACGGTATCCATATGCCTACTCCACCCTTGCTATCGATAATACATTGAATGATCACTTGTACTGTTTACTCAGTCTCAGAGACTTCTCATTTATATCTTCTACTTGTACCAATCATATTCATACTTTAAAATTCACTTCATTGTGAATATTCTCACTGTTTTGATTTTATAATAGTAAGGACAAACTAAACATTCACTATATTAAGACCATGCATGTGTCTTGGACCTACCTCTTTCCCTAGGTCTGTTTTTATAAATGCTGGTGATAAACCAGCTCTGACTTATATGATCATTTTGTATGACCATCTGAGGGCTGTGATTCTAGGTTATCTTTGGTCAGCCTTAAGGACAACGACAGTACAGCTAATCTAGTAATTTTTACAAACAATCAGTGCTAATTTGCAAACTTCTGTCAAAAAAAGGCATTACTAAAGGAGGGAAATTTCGTATGTACCAGTTGCTATTAAATAAACTGTAAAATTACCATATTTTTATTTTCTAGAAAAAAAGTTCACTTCAATCATTACATTCTGTATGAAGCTTTTTCTGATGCACAACACACAGAAAATTCTAGCCCAACACCTTCCCTAAACTAAACGAGCAGTAAAACTCTCACTTTACAAATCTAATACCTTAACTCCTTTATTATGCTGATACATTCCATTTGGTAAGTATAATTGTGTATGTTTTATCTCCTCTTCTAGTAAAAAGTTCTTTAAAACAACAAAAAAAATATATTTAACACTTAGCATAGTACTTTATATTAATTAGGCATCCAAGTAGTATGTGGAATAAGCCTCCAGATATTTATTTAATTTTGAGGATAAGTTATAATTAAGTTATTCCAAATCCTATCCCCCCAAAAAGGAAAATATCAGTCCTAAAACAAAGTTCTTTAAGGAGAGTATTATCATGGGCTGGGCACAGTGGCTCATGTCTATAATCACAACACTTTGGAAGGCTGAGGCAGGAGGATCACCTGAGCACAGGAGTTTGAGACCAGCCTGGGCAACATAGAAAGACCCAGTCACTACAAAAAAAAAAATTTAAAGAGAGAATACTATCATGAATTTAGGCCACAATCTTTTAAATAAAACCTTTGATGAGTTTATACTAAGCACAGTGGTATGAAACCTTCTCCAGTCTAATAATTTCATGAGCTTTTTTAAAGGGAGTTTCAGTGAATTTAATTGATATGCAAATGAGAATTCTGAAACTTCAATGCATTTTACCATGGCCTGAAAGGATTTACATTTCTAAGCAATAAATGCTACTAAAATACATGAATAGTACATGCCAAAGGGATTTTTTGCTACTCAACCACATTTTGAATCACTATAAAAACTTCAACAAGAAACTCATCTATCTAGCGTGATTTCCCTTGAGAAAGAAGAGCAAAGGTGACTTAAGATAAATCTAACACAGCAAAGAACCTCATAAAACCCTGACTGCTGCTAAACAAATAATTAACCATGAAAAATAACCTCTCTATGACCATCAAGTAAGAAGTCTTTCCATTTCTTATCTATACATTTTATCAATGGTACAAGCAACTTAAAGGCTATTAAATTGGACCTTAATGAGTTATTTTGTGAATTCAAATAAAGGTCAATTAAAAACTAAACCCAAATCAGAAACTCCCTATTGTTTTCTATTGAAAGATAAGCTTGGTCTTTTCAACTTCGTTTTCTTAACAGTATGTCAACCTATCTCTTTTATTACCTAAAACAGACTTCTTCCTTCTTTCTACAGATACCAACATAATGACCTATTATTGTCTTTCAGAATCTTAAATTTCAGTTTATTCCTTAATATCTTCTATAATCTCATCCTACAAGGATTCATTAGAGCTGTTTTTCTTCAGAAATAACTTTATAGTACATTTTAATATTGATAAGCAATGAGTTAACATCTATTTATAACTAACCACTGCATATTTCATGTGTCACATGAAATGATTACTGAAAAAAACTACTTATATCAACACTGTTATGCTTCACTGCTATTGTATAGGCAATGTTTTTCACATATATACAGTACTAAAAGCAATGACTCTTAGAACACATAATTTCAGAAAAAGTTATCTATCGTTTCCAAATATAAATGTAGTACCTTGACAAGGAACCTGCAAAATTCTGAATTAAACCTGATAGATACCCTCTGAGATCACCTACTGAGTTCTGTTTGCTTTAGTTATTAAAAATAATTAATAAAAATAATAAAAATATTTCTGAATAAAAGGTAATATTACAGTTATGACATTTCCCTAACAGCAGCTTTTGTCACACATTTCCATTTTTAATTTCCATGTTCAAATTGTATGTTTATATAATTCTCTTGTAAGAAATAATATCACCTAGATTTTTTTTACTTAGGAACACTGGAACAGAAATCATTTTCCAATCAAACTCATACTTACCTGAATAATTGTTGCCAATATATTAACATAATTACTTTCAGTTTGATAAAGCTCTTTTGCAACTTGCCACCTTGCTGACTGCTTTGAAGGAACTGGAGTGGAGTTTTTAGAAGACTTAGTACAAGACTTTGGGGTGTCTGAAATGTTAAAAGGTGGAAAGATTTAATGGAAGCCAAATATAAATACCAAACATAACGTACACTTAACAAGATAAAAAGGAGAGAAAACCTGCTGTTATAAATGTACCACCATACAGATTTCCATTAAAGAAATTTTTTCTCATAGGTTAAGGCCAGAAAAAAAAATGGTCAAAAATATCACTGACTCCAATTGGTAGGCATTCCACTAAATGGCCTGTACTCTTCAAAAATGTCAAGGTTACTAAAAACAAAGAAAGACTAAGGAACTGTTCCAGGTTAGAGAAGACTAAAGAGAGACAACCTAACAAATGTGTATCCTGGATTGGATCCTAGATCAAAAAGAAAAAAATTTTTTCCTTTTGCTAAAAAGGACATTAAGACTTTTTAGGATAACTGATGAAATTTGAAGTCTACAAAATAGTTCATAGTATTAATGTTAATTTCCTTACTATAATAATGTAATAAGTAATACAGTTATTTAAGAAATGTGTCTCTATTATAGGAAACAGACATTTAAGTACTCAGAGCTAAAGGCTTATCATGTCTGCAGCTTACTCTCAAACAGTATATATATTAAAAATACACACGCATGTATGTATTGTACTTGTGTTTAGAAAAAGAGATTTTGACTGAATGAATGCTAAAGCAAACATGGCAGAATATGTCCCTTTGGGAAATCTGGGTAAAAGGTATATGAATCTTTGTATAGCTAAATAATAAAATAGAAAGGGAGAGGTAAAACTACTTACATGTAAAAAGGAGGAAAAAGTTGTTGTGATTACACCATTACAATAACGAAAACTTGTCACATACATATGTCAAAAAGAAGCCCCCCACAAAAAACCCAATATTAACTGAAAATTCTTTGTTAGTTCAAACTATCTTAATGTAATATAAAACAACCAGTATAGTGGAAAGAGGATGCAACAGTGTATTTCATATACATTTCATGAAAGAAAAAAATTTGCGGCCAGGCATGGTGGCTCACACCTGTAATCCCAACACTTTGGGAGGCTGAGGACGACAGATCACTTGAGGTGGGGAGGTCGAGGCCAACCTGGCCAACATGGCAAAACCTCATCTCTACTAAAAATACAAAAACTAGCTGGGCATGGTAGCACATGCCTATAATCCCAGCTACTCAGGAGGCTGAGGCAGGAGAATCACTTGAACCCAGGAGGTGGAGGTTGCAGTGAGCCAAGATCATGCCGATCTAATCCCAGCTACTCAGGAGGCTGAGGCAGGAGAATCACTTGAACCCAGGAGGTGGAGGTTGCAGTGAGCCAAGATCATGCCACTGCACTCCCACGGCAACTGCACTCCCACGTCACTGCACTCCAGCCTGGCAACTGAGACTCCATCTCAAAAAAAAAAAATATAGAGATATATATCTTTTTAATGTATAAAAGCTTAAAATACATTTTCTTACTGTTAATATGGTTAGAATACTTTAACATTATATATAGAATCACCTAATAGCAAGTTTTTCAATAGGAAAAGGAATATATGACATAAAATAGAAATGGGTGACAACCATAATATATATTTCTAGCATATCAATTTTATTCAATGATAAACAATTTTAAATGCTTTTATATGAAAACAATTATGTACTATAGAGTTCTGAGTGTTTTTTTTTTGGAGATGGAGTCTCACTCTGTCCCCCAGGATGGAGTGCAGTGGCGCCATCTCAGCTCACTGCAACCTCCACCTCCTGGGTTCAAGTGATTCACCTGCCTCAGCCTCCTGAGCAGCTGGGATTACAGGCACACGTCACCACACCCTGCTGATTTTTGTATTTTTAGTAGAGATGGGGTTTCACCATGTTGGTCAGGCTGGTCTCGAGCTCCTGAACTCGTGATCCGCCCTCCTCGACTTCCCAAAGTGCTGGGATTACAGGCATGAGCCACCGTGCCCAGTCCGAGTGCTTTTTAAAGAAAACAGAATTCAAAAAAATTTCCCACTTGCCAAACATTATTTTAGGCTACACTCACCAGACCCAGAAGCCTCTGCCATTACAGAATATACTTCAGTGGGAAAAAACTGAGATGCACTGATCTAATTTAATTATTTTGTGTCTAGGCAATGACCTGAAACTGGGGAATCTATTTTATAGAGCACCTAATATATGAGTATACTTGTCATATCTGTTTACTTCAGTGGTTTATTTTCTTGCCTAAAATGCATATTCAAGTTTCAGTCCTTTATGATCTCCTCTTACCATCCCATGCTCTTGTCCATTATGATTATAAAACTAGTACATTCTCAGATCTAATCATGTTCTCCCTCTCAAGCTGGTTCAACTTTTCCAAACGCCTACTGGACAGTTCTGCCTTAATGTAACTTGGATTTCTCTAAAACTGCACTACCTTCCTCTAAAATATACATTTCCTATCTATTCAATGCCGAGGCAACATTTCTTTCATTTAAATTACTAATTTGCCTTCATCTCTTTTTATTTCCTATTACTTCATTCTACCAATATTTCTCCTGTGCCTCTTACTTTTCTTTCCAACCACCACATACTCTGGTTCAGCACCTTATTATTTCATGACTGAAGCCACTGTAATAGATTACATCATGGTCTGTCTCCAAACTGCCGTCTTTCTAATCATTCTTCAGAACAACTCTCTATGAATTATCTATTCAATCAATTTCTCTGCTGCTCAAGGAGTTTCTAAAATTCCTTGTTGATGACAATACACAGTTCAGATATTACAGTCTTATTTGAAAGTGATCTAATACTAGGCCTCAAATTAACATTTTTAATTTAACTATTACTCTTCCACATTCCAAGCAAACTATCCATTATTCTATCCATTATTCCCTAAAAACTCAATTTGTATGCTATTATCTGTATATTTGCTCCTCTTTATATTCTCAAACTCATTTTAATTTTCTGGGCCAACCTTAAATTCACTTTCAATTCTTTCCTTAAGTATTTAACAAATACCCACTTTATACTAGGATCTGAGAATAAAACACAGAATCAGACGGACAAGGTTCATGTTCTCTTAAAGATTACTTATTTGATGCAAATCAAATAACAAAGAAGTAAACAAGTACTATAATTTCTATCGTAAGAACTACTAATAAAAACAATAACCAGGTCACAGGGTTGGCAGAAAGGAGTGGGGGAATTTAACTTTACAGACAATCCACTCAGATTTCCTTGAGGCAGACAGAGTAACTAACAAAGTCCTGAAGTACAGATGTACTAAAAATATTTGAAGAATAACAAAGATGGTATGACTGACGCTTAGAGAGTACAGGCATTATCAGAGAGCATAGTACCACATGAGATTAGGTAGATGAGGGCAAGATTACATAGGGACTTAAAAGCTACAGTAATGCAAAGCCATTAAGTGATTTTAAAGCAGAGGAGTGACATCATCTAATTTATATATTTTTAAAGACTTTTCTAAGTGCTGCATATGCAAAGGCACAAATTAAAAGGAAGAGATTATTTAGGAAACTACTGCAATCATCTAAGAGAGATCCTTTTTACAGAAAAGACTGATGAAGAAGAGCAAAGGAACAGAGGAATTAAGAGTGGCAGAATCAAGAGTTCTAATTTGGTTATGTTAGGTTTAAGATATCTATTAGACATGGACAAGGAAGTACAAAGTAGGTAGCTTGACAGGGAAGAGGACAAATTTGGGAGTTATCAGCATACAAATTTTTTTCAAAACCATATAATTTACTAAGATAATTCAGGGAGAGTACAATAGAAAAGAAACAATGATTCAGGAGGATCATACAACATTTAGAATTGAAAAAAAAGAAGTTAGGCCAAGGAGAACGAGAAATGAGAAAGTAGTATCACAGAAGCAAAGCAAAAAAAAAAAAAAAAAAAAGTGTTCATAAAGGAGTAGCTATTCATGTGTTGAATGCATAAAAACTGTCTCCCCAACAAGGACTGCAGATCAGCTAGAATGGGTTGAAAGGACAATGAGAATCAAGGAAATGAGACAATAGATCAAGGTATACTGATGTGAAAGCGAACAGAAAAATGGGACAATAAATGAAAAGTGTCATGAGGTCCAGAGGAGATTTGGATTTGTTTCTTAAATCTAGAAAACACATTTGTTTACAGACTAAAAATCAAAACGAGAGGGAAATACTGATAACCAAGGAAGAATTATAGGAACCTTTCTACATCAGTTCAGCACAAAGTGAACTCACCCTCCTCTGACTTCATTCTACCTATTTTCTCCATAATTTATGTGACCTCCCCTGTGATTTTGTTTGCTTTTTGAACAGCACTATCACTCTCTAATTATATGACCCTGGACAAATTACTCAACTTCTCTGTATCTCAGTTTAGTCATCTGTCTGTAAAACAGGAATAATAAAATCTATTATAAACACACAAAATATATAAAGCATTTAGCATGTAGTAAGCAGTCATTAAATTGCAACATTATTAAGCTTAACTATTCATGTGTCTTTTCTCTACAGCTAGAAAAAAGGTAATTAAAGGCAAAGACTTCCATCTTCACTATATCAGGGATTTATCTACATTCTAACAATTATTCCATTCCACTAAACTTTAAAGACAAGTTTTTAAAAAGGTGAATTACCTCCATAGTTAATGCTAGACTCTGGTGTGTTGGAGATATCTAGGAGTGACCCTATAGAAAGGGAATGCTCAGCTGATGGGCGCTTACGGGGAGGAAACGGTGACACGTCTGTCTCTCTTGAAAGCTGAGCAAGTGTTTCTTTTAAACGACGTCTTTTGCGATTGCTGTTAGGGGTATTTAGAGAAAGCATTGACACTGATTTCTTGAGCTCAGGAGTATTTGCCTGTAATCAAAAGCAAAAAAGCTCAATTTACTTCCAAGGTTCTTTACTGAGACAGGAACAAGACAAAAATACATTTACAAGTCTGACAAAATCTGGATTTGCACAATAATTTTATAACCCTACACTCTACCAGGCAATTCAGAAGTTTCGTAAAACATAATAGTCAAGAGACCACTGTAATTGTCTAACCCTGAGCACCTCATTTTTCTTCATAGCCACTATCACCATCACATTTTCATCTGTAAACTTGTTTACTGTCTGCTCCTTCATTAGCCCGTAAACTTCACGAAGGCAGGGATCATTCACAGTCTGTTCACTGTATCCCTAGCACAGTGCCTGGACACAATGCTTTCTAATATGTGCTGAGTAACTCTTCATTTTTAAGAGTTCTCTCCCTAAATCTAAAGCACACTTTTTAAACTTTAAGAACTATACATTTTGAAGTCTGAAGAGAACACAATATGGTACTATATAGATTTTACAGAAACAACTCATCTCCAATATTCCACTCAAAGTTATTAAATCCTAAACTAAAGTAAATCTTCCCATAAAGCCTACTTTCATAACTTTATGTCATTTTGGTGAGTGATACCACTCTTCACCAAGATCCACCCTAAAGACTAGATTTTCCTTGACTATATTCTACTATCAAACTCATCTTTTTAATGACATCTCTCCCCTTATCCTTCTTCAATGGCTCCCAATACTTATAGGATAATATCCAAGCTCATTAATGTATTAAAACCTTTTTGATTCTATCTATCCATTATCTGTTGGCCTTTCTTCCCACAGTGTATTTTAAATCCATATTAAACTACTTGTTATTTTAATGTACTCTCAAAGCTTTCATACCCTCTCCCAATTGGGGTTCTAACGAATGTCCTTATCTAGTTGTCCTAGTAAGTTGGGTCAACATTTATTTGACTGTTTTAATCCCTCCTGAGTCTCTCAGAGTGAGGCTACCTAAAATATATCACTCAACTGCGGCACACATCATTCCCCATCGTAACTATGTACAAATCTATCTTTCCATTAAAAGTCTTAAGTTTCTGAAGATAGCGATGTTCTTGTTCATAATGTTATCACCAAGAATTAGCACAGAACAACATATATTGGGTTAAAATAATACACATTACATTGAATAGTTCCACTTAAATCTACACAGACTAAGATAACTTGATATCCCAATTGTTTTAATCATTCTGAAAGTCCTAAACATGCTCTCCAAATCTTCTGGACAGAAAAGTGTTATTTTCAAACAATCAAGCTCACAGAATAACTAAGGGGTTAAAAGCATACCTTTTCATATAAATACATAGTTTCTCCAGCTCGGGCATCCATTTGAATGCTTCCCCAGAACCACTAGGTGAGAGAAAAAACATTTTAATAAACAGTTTACATTTATTTTATCAGAGAAACTATTAACAGTGTTTTTAAAAGCCAACCTCATTCTAGAATTACTTGCCTCTTGCTTGACAACATAAAGTTTCTTTGAAGGTTCAAAGGGAAGATCTTTTACTATATTCTCTTCAACTACAAGGTGAGTGCATCTTTCATCTCCAAGTGGTAAATATTTACCTCCTAAAGAGGAATGCACATAAGCATAGGTAAGCCGAGCTACTTATTTCCAAACTCAAAATTTTTAAGAGGTATATCGACCAGGAAGTGATTAAGCAGGCTTAGGGACTAAAATATATATAACTTTCACATTATGCTAAATTTTACCTTGCATTTCAGTCATTTCTTCCATATTGGTTTTCTCTTCATCTGAAAATCCCAGGAAACTTAAAATACAATCTTGAAATGGAGGAACTTTAAATTCATTTCTAAAGTCATCAACGGCTGCACAGAAATCCCTAAAAACAAAATGCACTCTTTTAAAACCAGTTTAATTTAAATTCAAGTGTTAGGTATATCAATTTACAACCTATAGCAATTCTTAAGGTCTTAGCATAATCTATCTATTGGAACGATTTAACATTTGGTCCTGAAATGTTCACAAAAACTTCAGTTTAAAAAAATTGATGTGTCCTCAGTCATCCCAAAAGTAACTTCTGACAAAATGTGATCACAGATAAGCTTTACAAGAGATTCAAATGTTTTCTCTATTATTTGAAGATTTATATGTGCTGTGTTCCAAGGTTTTCAAGAAATCTAAGTAATGATAACTTTCATGAAATCTTAAGTAATGATGAAGTGCCACAACAAGAAATCATGAGCTTGGAAAACTAAGCAAAACAAGGCAATAAATTTTAAGCACCAATTAAAATGTAACCAGACAACATAAAATTTTAAAAATATGTAACAAAATCCAAATACCTAGATTTAGCTATTATCTAATAATTTCAGAATGTTTATAATAGTCAAAATTACTTCACAAGGTAAAATCCAAAGATATCAAAGATATCCTTCAATTTTCAATTTTTTAATAATTTTTTATAACTTTGTTCTTCCTAGATTTTATTCCCCAAGCTACTCAGACTGAATTCATTTTTTCTATCTATGAAATAACTTTTTTCAGCACAAGGATTTATCTTTAAACCAGAATGTTTAATTTACATAATGAACTACTGAATTTCTGAACACTTACTGTTCATTCCGCCTTTCCCAAGCTTTATAAATCCATTCTGGCTTCATAATTGGAGTACCTAGACTCACAGCAACCTAAAAATATAAACATTACAATGAATTTTCTCCTTAAATAACTGCATTCAAGGAACTTCTAAACAGTTAACATACTTAATTTTTTGCAGTTTTAGATCACTATCTGCTTTGTAACAAAATAATTTAAAAATTAACAAACTGTCTTCCAATCATACAAGTTAGGGTAAAATAACTTTAAAACAAGTTCCATGGTCCAACTGTTTCCTTCTTTTATTTTAAACAAATATATCTCTGAAGTTCATCTTCATTAAATTTCTATTTCTCCATTCTTCACGTTTAATTCCTTGAAAGTATGACCCTCAAGATGGCACTACAGAAGAAGACATCTGACTAAGTCATTAAAACCTTATATATGAGTTGAAATATTTAGGGTAAATTGAAGAGTACACTAAAATTATCATTTGCTACACAAATACACTAAGGGAGACTAAGAAAAATCATAAAACTTGCTAAGACATTCAACTACAATCTTAAACTAAGATTCCAATCCTAATAAGAGTATTTTCTCCTTTTATAATATTAACAAGTTAAATCTTAGAACCACTTTATAAGAGCAGAGCTCTGTTCTTATAAAGGGCACTTAGGTGGCCAGGCACAGTGGCTCACACCTATAATCCCAGCACTTTGGGAGGCCAAGGTGGGCGGATCACCTGAGGTCGGGAGTTTGAGAACACCCTGGCCAATATGGTGAAACCCTGTCTCTACGAAAACTACAAAAATTAGCTGGGCGTGGTGGTGTGCACCTGTAGTCCCAGCTACTCGGGAGGCTGAGGCAGGAAAATGGCGTGAACCCGGGAGGCAGAGCTTGCAGTGAGCTGAGATGGCACCACTGCACTCTAGCCTGGGCAGCAGAGTGAGACTGCGTCTCAAAAAAAAAAAAAAAAAAAAAAAAAAAAAAAAAAAAAAAAAAGGCACTTAGACAAGAGTGAATTACCTACTCTCACAATTCCTACAATGTTATTCATCTACCAACCCCCACGATCCTAGTCATCTTTCAACACCTCACTCAAGTTCCATTGCCTACTTAAAACTTAACCACTCTTGGCGGGCATAGTGGTTCACATATGTAATCTCAACACTTTGGGAGGCCAAGGCAGGAGGATCACTTAAGCCCAGGAATTCGAAAGCAGCCTGGGTAACAGAGCAAGACCCCATCTCTATTAAAAAAAAAAAAAAGAAAAACTTAACCAGTCTTATGATTTAAAATTTTTTACTAAATATACTCATAGCAAAAATTGAGATTCTGTTCTTTAATTGTGGAAGAAATAGGTAAAAGACTGCTATTATTAAACCCATCCCAAAATAATATTGTATTGAAATACACAAAAATACCCAAGTTTACATACCCTGAATTTTTCTCCTTGTGTACAATTTGCCACCAAATGTGTAACTTTTGAATTAAAGTCTTTTCGAATGACTCCACCCATGTGATGGACCAATGTCACCAATCGGACCTCAAAAGAAAAATTAAGCAACATTGACTTTCTGGTTAATTTGAACAAAATTTTAAACTATGTTTACCACTCATTTAGCATTGACTAAATACTTTCTATTTATAAAATACAGGATTTTTATAAAGCTATTAAATTTTATATCAAAATAAGTATAAAAAAAGATTAGTTTGCCTATTAACACAGGCAAAATTATAGAGGTGGTATTAGTAAAGATTTCACACAAAAGTAAATTAAACAACCACCTTTCCTATGGCCTAAATACATTGCTTTTTAATACCATACTGTGTAAATATAATTTTTTTTTTTTTAAATACCAAGTTTTATCACATCAAGACCCTTCCCACAAAATTAGAGTAATACCCATCAGTTCCAACAACAAAGTATTGTGAACCAAAGAACTTTCTATGAATTCTCTAGGGCAATAGAATACTTTAAGGCTGAACTTGTAGTAAGAAATTGCAATGTATAAACAAAAACTTTAAACAATGTAGCCAATATGGTAACAAGAGAGTCCAACAGAATTGCTATGAAATCTTTCTATTAATTCATATCAAGCCAGCCTAGACAAAACACTGGTCTCTTTATAAGCCACTTCAGGATTTGTTTCTTCACAAAATTTAAAATCTGGTATAGCCGTAATTTTATCCTTCAATATTTTAAAAAGAAAACCATAATACTAAAAAGGAAAAAAAAAATGCCAATTTTAATTAATTTTGCTATAAAAAATATGCTTTGAATTTGTTTTGTAATACTTACTAGTTCTTCTTTTTTCCTAAATCCCGTAAAGCATAGTACTAGATTCATCATACTTGTACAATACAATGGGCGACATGAAAATGGCAAAGGCTGAAAGATACAATTTTAAATGTGAGCTTTCTCTTTAGTAGAAAATACAACACAACTTTCTCAAGCTAAACGTATTTCCCCTCTTGCCATTCAACTTTCCCAATCCAAAGATTTACTGGCATTTTTCAATATGAAACAAAAAAGTTGCAAAAAGACAGATTGCAAGTTTCCCAATAAAACTATTTCCCCTGATTCCTTAATCATATGCAATATACATAATCTAGACACACTTTACTCTCAGAAAATTAAACAAATATTAAATGCACTCTGACAGACATGAAGCAAAGTCTATAAGCAAAGTTTTCAGACTCCATACACTACTATAAATGATTCTAATTAATGTTATTAAAACAGGTCAGAGGCATTTTATAATAAACACTGAGTAAATAAAACACATACACTTAAACCAAATACAATTCTAATCTTTAAGCTAATAAATGGTGACATTCAGTAAATAATTTACTCAACGGTTGTGGGGGTGTGTGTGTGTGTATAAAAGAAAGAGAATGGTTTAAAAACAATAAAAGAATAAACTTGATTTTCATCATTATATATGATTATTTTTCAAAATTTGGTCTTTTAAAGTTTATTTGGGTTTTGAAACCAACCACTCCAAATCAAAATGTTAGAGAATTAAAGGTTAACATGTGCTTACTATTACTAACATGTATAACAATAGAAGTACAAAGACGTAAGCAATTTTAAGTAAATAAGGCAAGCTTAAGAATGCCAAGACAGCCAAATAGGCCCTAACTCTCATACAACTCATATTGAAATGCTGTTTAAAAAGAAAAAGTGGCTGGGCACAGTGGCTCACATCTGTAATCACAACACTTTGGGAGGCAAAGGCAGGTAGATCATATGAGGTCAGGAGTTCGAGACCAGTCTGGCCAACACAGTGACATCCTGTCTCTACTAAAAATAGAAAAGACTTAGCCAGGTATGGCGGCGTGCACCTGCAGTCTCAGCTACTTGGGAGGCTGAGGCAGGAGAATCGCTTGAAACCGGGAAAGTGGAGCTTGCAGTGAGCGGAGATCATTTATTTATTTATTAAATAAATAAATACAAAAAGCTAAAATAATTTTAGAATTTTAAGTTATACAGTAACTGATAAAAATGGAACTGTGGCATCTGTTCTGTGTTGAGAAAAATAAAACTTTACGTATATGTATGAATTTCTGGAACTCAAGTTTAAGCAAGCAATCTTCTCTAAGACATCGTGATATTAAAGATTGTGTATAGGCCGGGTGTGGTGGCTCACACCTGTAATCCCAGCACTTTGGGAGGCCAAGGCGAGTGGATCATGAGGTCAGGAGATCAAGACCATCCTTGATCTCCTGGTAACACGGTGAAACCCCGTCTCTACTAAAAGTACAAAAAATTAGCAGGGCAAGGTGGTGGGTGCCTGTAGTCCCAGCTACTCAGGAGGCCGAGGTAGGAGAATGGTATGAACCCGGGAGGCCGAGCTTGCAGTGAGCCAAGATCACGCCACTGCACTCCAGCCTGGGCAACAGAGCATCTCAAAAATAAAAAAAAGACTGTGTATATGTCTGTGTATATGCATATGTACAGTTATCATTATTTAACTTTGAAAGGCTTTAGCTTTTCACTACTAAGTTTAAAATGGAGGAATTAAAGGACCACATTAGAGTAGCTACTATTATTCCTATTCTAAATATTTTACTCTCAACAATCAATGAGATTTTTCCAAATAAATTTTTTGCTAATTAAAATTCATTAATAAAAATTTAAACTTGAAAAGTCATAATAAATGTATATGCTTACCTCTCCTTTTTGTGAACAATTTAATACAATTGGTGGTCCAATAACTCTACAATCAGCCTTGTAGAGGTCATTAAAGACAGAATCCTGAAAGTCCATGACTACGAATACATTTTCAAATTCTGGAGAATCCAAACCTTCAAATTCTTCCACTGACTCCATCTTTACAAAGCCCACTTTAATGTCCTTTTAATCACATAGTTAGCAGAAATAAAAATTATTTATATATCAAATAATCCATCTGTCTCGCTAAATAAGGCTTAATCAATTCAACATCAACTTTAACATGTTTATATTTGTAGAAAGTAAGTTTCAATCACACAATAATCAGCATTACACTTAATGAACAACCGTATTTCTTTACGTACTTACATTTTTACATATACATATCTCCATTCAAATTAAGTTCTTAAATTTTAAAGATCAATATTATAAAGGCATAATTCTGACTTTTTACTTATTAGTCATAAATCATCAAGTATGCATAAGTTCCATAAAATTAGAATGCTAAAGTTTTTAAGTACATGCATTTTGATATCAAGATGCATTAGAAAGATATCCACTACTGACCAAGAAAATGATACCATACATAAAGTTCTTATTGTATAAATTAACTATCTTCAGAAAAATAGGAAAACATTACTATACCACTTAATACTTACAGAAAGGAAAATTAGCATAATCATTTTAGCAGACATGTGAGAAATAAGAAAGATGTGCAATATGTAGCAGCTGTAGCATGGCAAATGTAGGATATAAAAAGGCAAGTTACTCACAGTAAACACTTTATACATCCACGAAAAATAATGAAGATACTGAAGTATCTATATAACTCTTGTAACTCTTGTGTTAAATTAAAAATAAAAATGAAAAAAATTTTAAAAAACTCACAATGGGTCAGTATTTGAATTTTATTTGCAAGGCTAGTGTGATGTGCTAAATTCATGTTGAAGCCCTAACCTAGAATGAAGAATGAAGCCCTTAGAATGTGACTATATTTGGAGATAAGGACTTTAAAGAGGTGATTAGGTTAAATGAGATCATATGGGTGGGCCCTAATCCAATCTGGTGTCCCAATAACAGGAAACGCCAGGGATGCAAGGACACATACAAGAAAGGCCATGTGAGGACAGCAAAAGGAGACTGCAAGCCAAAGCAAGAGGCCTCAAGAGAAACTAAACCTGCACACACCTTAACCTTGGACTTCTAGCCTCCAGAACTGTGAGAAAAGAAATTTCTACTGTTTAAGCAATTAACTATGTGGTATTTTGTTACGGCAGCCCTAGCAAACTAAAACACCTGGATTCCAGAATTAGATTATTTCATATGCTGAAGCAAATTCCCTGACTATAAATTACCGTGATTTATAATTTTGGAAATACAGCAAGAATTTAGACTAAATATAAAATTAATGAGAAAAAAGAAGCTAAGGAGTTTAAAAGAAAATGATCAGATCTTTGTAGATTTTGTGTCATTTAAAGTTAATAATGAAATCCTTATAAAGTAATTTGGTATTATTTAAAATATATGCTACAGTTTTTTTTAAAGTACACCCGAACACCCGAATTTTTAAAGTATAAAACAGTTTCTATTTGTTAAGCCTCAGATTGCACAAAATACACCTTGTGCCTAATTCCAATCACCAGAAAGTAGAATAATACAATCAAGGGAAGTGCAGCATGCCACATGCAATGAGTTGCTTTGACCTACCATATTAATAACACTTTTTATTAATTTTTCATCCGATTTTCCAGGACAACTTTCTTTTATCTTTATAACAGGGACTTCCATTATTTTAACAGTCTGTGGAAAAGACACTTAAGTATGAGGTTAAGAAAGCTATGAAACTATTAACACACTGATGGAAGAAAAATTGCATTACAAAAAAAAAAACAAAAAACTAAACTAAACTAAACCCTAAAACTCCATACCTTTAAGGCTTTTATAAGTTCTTCTTGTTTTCCAGCTTCTTGAACCAATATCACTCTTGTTTCAATCTGAGGCATCTCTTCTGTTAAGATTTAAAATGTTTCAATATGTTTATCATGTATTAACATCACAATCAATAGCTCCTTATCACTCTTTTGGCTATATCTGGTATGTATTACATCTTTGAGGGAATCATAACTTTCTCTAAATTTAATAGAACTCAACTCCCAACTTATTATAAAAATATTTGGCTATATATCACTTTAGAGAGAGAGAAATCATATTGTAGCAGGGTATAGAAACATCATTCCTCCTAGCCAGAGAATGCGCTATCTTACATAGTTATCCTCCTCAACAGTGCATACAATTTTAGGAAAGACCCATTTATAAAGTGGTAAAGGAAAAAGTAGCTCTTCACCTATCTAATCATGACTGTGTAACTTCTAGCAAACAATGTTGTAGCTAGACCGCCCTCACATACAGAAAACGGAATATCCAAATTAAGATGCCTCCCTTTTCAAAGCTGCAAAGCATACAAATAATCCAAATAATACTCAGAAAAATGACATAGTTTAAAGGAATTCTGTCAACAAATATTCACTTAATACCTGTGCTCTAGCATTACAGCTGGTATTAAAATTAAATCACAAGAAAGTCACTAGTAAGTTTGGAATTAAAACAGAAATTGATTGTTTTAAAGCAGGTAACAGGTTTACCTTCTACATATGAAGTAGATTCAATAAGTAAGTTTTCCTTGGAAATCTCAGTAACTTTAGAATCAAAAATGGAAGAGTCTGCCAAGCTAGTCCTCCCAGTAGTGGATGTTAATACACTATTTTCAGCCATGATTTATATTCTTCTAAATCAGCTGAAAAAATAAAATTTGAATAAAAATACATAAACATGGTCATTGGGCAAAAATAAGTATTAGAGGCTCTTCCGTACCTAGAATTTATAAAAAGTATTATTACCCATTTTTTTAATGAACCAAAGAAAGTCACTGAACTTCTCTGAGCCTCTTTTTCTGTAAAATAAACATACTAATACCTGACTCACAGGAATACAATAAAAATGTATCAAAAGCACATAGAACATTACTAGACATACAACACTCAACTGTAATCATAAATATTATTCTACCTCCCTTCTCCACACCTTTGCCCTCAACCAATTTCTCTTCCTATATTCACTTGTAACACCACCATAACACACCTCCCACAAAAGTCCCAGCCGAAAATCTGAGATCTATCCTTATTCTTTCCTCTCCCACATTTCCCTCCCCAAAATTCCTATCAATCCTACCTCAAATATTTCTGGGATCTGGCCCCCCTTCTCTATACGCTCAATACCACAATGGTCACTTGGTCTAATAAAACAGGTCCACACAACTTTACCATCAGTTTCTTTAGAAATCATTCTCCACATGGTTTTCAGGAATATGCACCTAAATACAAATGTGACCATATCACTTCCCTGCTTAACAACTTCTGTGAGTCCTCCTTATATGTCCAAGTCCAAATTCACCACCAAGTTCACAATTTGGTCCCAGCCTAACTATTCACCCTCACCATCTGTAACTCCCCCAGTCCCTACACAATCTATGCAACAGCAACAATGAATTTTTCAGCTATTTTTCACACACAAATCATAATTTACATCACATCTATTTGCATTTAGTGCTCGACTCTCCAGCTAGCTTGTCTTCTAACCCCCAATCCATCACTCTTGACTCATACTCTGTGGATGTCTCTAAACCTCTCCTGTATAATTGGGCTGCTCCCTTGTCAGTATTTTTGTAATTCTTTAAAAACACCTCTACCCTAAAAGGTTTGACAAAACAATTATGCATTGATGAGTGCCAATATAACTCTGGACTATGAATGAAAATCCTTTTTTAAGTTTTCCAGTACTTAAGAAGAGTTTAAAAGCTAGACAGGGAATAAAAGGTTTAACAGGTTTTCATCAGGGTGGGTTCGGTGGCTCACATCTGAAATCCCAGAACTTTCGGAGGCCAAGGCAGGAGGATCACTTGAGGCCAGAATTTCAACACCAGACTGGGCAACATAGCAAGACCCCATCTCTACAACAAATTTAAAAATTAGCCAGGTGTGGTGGCAGGTGCCTATAGTAGCTACTCAAGAGGCTGAGACAGGGGAACCACTTGAACCCAGGAGTTTGAGGTTGTTGTGAAGTGTGATCCCACCACTGCACTCCAGCCTAGGTGACAGAGCAAGACCCTGTCTCTCTAAAAAAAAATTTTTTAGAGATTTTTATCAATTTTCAATAAGTCAACTTTACTGAGAGAAAATTTCTAAAATATTAGGCAAATATACAGAGGACCCACCTTTAACAAGAGCTACATGTCAGACTTTCCCCTTTCCTACTTCTTCAGATTAATAAAATATACAAATACCTTCCTCCAGAGTCTTAGCAAAGTAACAGTTTAAACTGTATGCTGTGAAGAAACAGTAAGGTATCATAACATCATTTTTGGATGCTGAAAATAAGGAATGTAATAACCTGCACACTAATAACAGCACAGCTCTTATCGTGTCATGTGACACTTCAAAATCAGGCAACTCAGCTTCCTGTCTCAGCCCTGCACATAGCCAGTGATGGAACACACGTAGTACTACAACTCAAATCTAGTTAATATGAAAACTGATTAGATGTCTTAAAGTGAACAACAAACAACTATTCTCATGTAATATTCACAATATGGATATTTCTTATTGCTTTACCATACATCCATGTCAATTATTATTCTAAGGCTCTCCAAAGGTGCGGTCCAATAATTGTAACAATCTTAATTTAGAATCAATGATAAATTCTATCCAGCCCTATTATTTTAAGTCTTCTACACTCAACCCTTTCCAATGAAAATGCATTAATGTGGCTTTCATTCGAAGTCCCCTTAAAAGGTGGTTTAAAAAAAAAAGTCAGGAGATGAGCTAACCTGCTTTAAGGACTGGAGGAGGGAAATCAAAAATACCATTTGAAAGGCCGGGCGCGGTGGCTCACGCTTGTAATCCCAGCACTTTCGGAGGCCAAGGCGGGCGGATCACAAGTTCGAGACCAGCCTGGCCAACACAGTGAAATCCCGTCTCTACTAAAAATACAAACATTAGCTGGGCGTGGTGGCAGGCGCCTGTAATCCCAGCTACTCAGGAGGCTGAGGCAGGAGAATCGCTTGAACCCGCGAGGCGGAGGTTGCAGTGAGGCGAGATCCTGCCACTGCACTCCAGCCTAGGTGACAAGAGGTAGACTCCGTCTTAAGAAAAAAAAAAAATTGAAAATATTTACGTTTTTCTCCTATGCATCCCTCTTTAAGAGGGAGCACAACAAATGATCAAAAGCAGATGATTAATAAAAGGGAGGCAGCGTAGCAGATGATCAAAAGCAGATGATTAATAATTAAAATTGTCCCTGATGACACTGTATATGATCAATTTATTGCCAAAACAGCTTCAAAATTTATAGAGAAAAAGAGATGCATGGTAACTTGATGACTAACATCCAACAGTCTGATTAGAAATTGAAATATATTAATCACTTTTTTTCAAGTTACTGTATTCCAGAAGCCTTTAAAATAAGCACAACAGGATCAGTGTTCATAAACCTACACGGCTTCTCACCCAAGAACAGACCCAAAGAGCTTCTAGCTAAACACACTATAACACATGCCCCCTTTTATCCCAGAGATAAAATTTGCCATGTAAACAAACATTCAAGTTTCCTTTTACTTAAATACTTTTTAGGTAATCATCTTCCAAGGTGAAGGACTAAAATGCAATCCTGGGTATAATGGTGGTGTTATTAACAATAACGTTACTATTAACAACTGACATTTACTTAACGCTTAATACGTGGCAGACATTGTCCTAAACCTTTTAATCTCTGCAGTAATCCTAAGAGGCAGGTACTATTATTATTTTCAATGTATAGATGAAGAAACCTAGGAACAGAGAGGTTAAGTAACTACCCCCTAAGTCAAACTATTAGTAAGGGGTAAAAGAGGTATTCAAAGCCGGGCTGAATCCAGAGGCTGCGCCTTTAACCACTAAGCCAGACACATCTGTGCCGGGTGACTGGGGAAGAAGAGGGGCGGATGGCCTGGATTTATCTTGCAAAAACGAAAAACTAAACTTCCCGCAAAGAAGCCAGGATGAATCCTAGAATAAAACCACTGCACACTCTGAGATAAGCCCCCAAAGGCTGCAAGTGCCGGCCTCCAGAGCCACAGGGCTGCGCGGCTTGCCAAAATCCCTTTCCCAACTCCCTCCCTTCACCCACACTCTTCCGTCCAAAAGAGCCAACAGGTGAGGGCGAAGATACCCAGCAATACTGGGGGCTTCGGGCTCCCACTCCGCGTCAGGGCCCAGCTGCTGGGGGTGGGGTGCGGCGAGGCAGTTCCCGGAGCCGGGAAGCCAGAGCTGGGGCGCTCCGGAATTCGCGGTCACTAGGGGCGGGGACGTCGACCGCAGGCAAAAGAGCCCTTGGCTCTGGAGCCGCTCGCCCACTTGGACCTCCCTCACTCACAAAGAGTCCTTACCACCCTCAAAAAAGCCCTAGGACTTCCAACTCTTCAAAAGCCGACTCCTCTCACAGACACCGCCATTCCTTGCCGGCCGCCGCCACAACCGATTCAAAAAGTAAGCTGCTCTCTCTAAGAGCCATGCCGATTGGCGTGTGATGTCAACCTCTTTCCCATAGGCAGGAGTCTCCAGAGGGCCGGTGATTGGTCGACGCTCTTCACCTCCCGGCAGGCGCAGCTTGATTGGTTGTGCGTGTGTTTCAAATAAGCCCAACGGCTCGGACGTCGCGTCGTCAGGAGTTTGCAGGGAAGTGCCCGGATGTGGCCAGGAGGTGGCGGTGGTGGCTCCTGAGCTCTTATGGGAGTAGCAGGTGTTTCTGTGACTACCGCGTATTTACTCAGTAAACATCCTATTTCCTGAGGAAAGTTTGGGTGGATTCTCCTCGGCCCCACCCAGCTTTTTTTTTTTTTAAACGATACCAAATCTTCTAAACTTAAATCAGTGCCGCCAGAGATAAATGTTTCCCTGCTGGTTGCTGTGAGCTGTAGGATTTTCCTATCGGGATGCTTTCTGCTTTACGAATGTATTTAAATTTGAGTTAAGGGATTTTGACTTTGATAGTTGTATTGGCGTGTGGCAGGGCCAAGGACCGGTCCTAGAACTCGGGCTCCCCAGGTGGACTTCGAATCAGCAGCCTCTTATTTAAATCCTATTATTTAAAGCACTGCGCTCCCATCTAGGGAATATCGCGGGTTAGAATCAATTCTTAGAAATTTGAAAAATTCTCGGATTTTTAAAAAGATAAGCTTGCATTTGATAAAAATATGCCACTAGATTCTAGAATTTTGGGAGCCAAATTGCCTCCTCGTTGCCCCCCTCCGCCCACTAAGAACTTGTACTTTCCCCTAAAGTCTAGTCAAGAATTTATCAAGTTTTTCCTGTGATTAGAGTTGCTATTGTGAAAATAATTTATGTCTTTATTCTCTAAATATGACACCATA
Source organism: Mandrillus leucophaeus (assembly GCF_000951045.1). NCBI lineage: Eukaryota > Metazoa > Chordata > Mammalia > Primates > Cercopithecidae > Mandrillus > Mandrillus leucophaeus. The sequence continues at coordinate 657,186 of NW_012109253.1, forward strand.
TAACACAATCTCTTAAGAAAAATACACCCCCACCAGGTGGGTTAATGCATAGTTCCCACCTGAAGGCTAATATAAATAAAAGAAGAAAGGGGAATCAGATGCCAGAACCTAAATACCAATAAGAAGAGGCAAACGTGTACTTTGGGATGGAACACTTGTGAGCATCTCAAGCAGGTCGTGGGGACTTAATAATTTTTTCTAATTTTGTCAGGCAATCTTAGAATGCCGGAAAAGTTTATAATGCTGTCCACAAAATGAATGAAGCAATCTGGTAATTATTGGTTTCCCTGCTTATCAGTATTTAAGTCTGACCTTCATTAAAATGCTGTGATAACTGTTAGGGCAGAAGAAAAGAAAAACAAGAATTGAAATTTCCATTTGGAATGTGCTTGCATATTTGGAGGTTGGGTGTGCCCAGCATTCCAAAAATGTTCATCACTGAAAACATATTAAGCTACTGTGAGAAGCAGCCCTACTTCCTTTGTGCACCGCTTTCTGCTCAACAGACTTTCCAAGGCTAATGATTAACTGTGTATGGTATCATTGCCATGAATTTTCAACTTCCCTAACAAAAGCTATACTTGATTTCTTTTAAGGGATGTGTGGCAGTTAGATTAACAAATAAAATCTTTTTCACTCTCTTAGGTCTTCATTTACTCAGCAAATATTTACTAACTTTAAGACAGCCATTGTGCTTGTTGGGGTTATAAAAATGAATACGGCATAGAAAACTGCCTCTCTGGACCACACAATCTGGTGAGGGAAATTAGCAGATAAACAGATAATTAGAGTATAAGGGAGAGAAGAAAGAGAATCAACATACTGATAGTTTACTATGCACTTTATACCTTATTTAATCCTTAAAACAATGCACAAGTAGGTATCATAGTCTCATGATACCATGAAACTGTAGGAAAGGTTTAAGTAACTTACCCAGTCTCCTAATAAATATTTTAGCCTGCATTAGAACCCAGAAATAATAGATGAGTGTAAATAAAGTCTAGTATAGATCTGTCTGCAGGCTCAAAGAAAGCAATGTGGAGAGGAGTATTTCAGAAAATTGTGTGCATAGGTGATCATATGCCACTTAATTGCACCTAGCAGAGGGCAGGTGTCTGGTAATGTAAAACATGATCCCTAATCTTCAGGTCTTTTCAAAAAGCTAGTACTGCAAAGGCAAATGTTACACATTGCTCTCTAATAAACACAGGAATCTCACATGTAGGTACCAAATATTTCTAGAGTGAATGAGCTAGATCCAAGTTCATTCATGATATTTGAGAGACTGGATGTCCTGATTAACGTATTCATAGGTTATCCGTTTAATAACTATTAAGCACCCATTAGGCACTATGCTAGCACTGAGAATATAGCTGTGACAAGACAAACATGGACCTTGTTCTCATGATACAGCTATCTAGCAGATAGCTGTATTTGTGGTGAAAATTTATTGTATGCATAGGTTTTCACAGAATTCAAATACCTACAAAACAATGATGCAAGTAACTTAGTCTTACTGAGTCAGAAACTGTTTCAAGTGCTAGAGTGTTTCAAGATCAGCATTATGAAAAATGTTTAAATACTATATAGGGCATAGGCAATTGAACTGAATGGCATATTAACCTTGAACTTTTTTAAAAAATTAAATGCTTAATATTAGCTTGTTTACTTGCACTTTAGGCTCTCATAAAAGCTCAGTATATATAGGAAACAGTGAACAGTTTGGTGTGCCTGGATCATAATACACATGAAGAGGAGAGTGGAAGACAACTGGCATATGCTAGGTTAGGCTAGGTGTGGGGCTCATGTCTATAATTCCAGCACTTTGGGAGACTAAGGCGGGAGGATGCCTTGAAGCTGGGAGTTCAAGACCAGCCTAGGCAACAAAGTGAGGACCCCGCCCCCGCCCCACCCCCAGTCTCTACAATAAAAGTAAAAATTAAAATATTACCCGACTTTGGTAGCATGTGCCAGTGATCCCAGTCCCCAGGAGGCTGAGGCGGGAGGATTATCTGAGCCCAGAAGTTCAAGGCTGTAGTGAGTTATGAGCTCCTCACTGCACTCCAGCCTGGGCGATAGAGCAAGACCCACCGGCCCCGCCCCCATCTCTTAAAAAAAAAAAATAAATGCTGGCCACGTGCGGTGGCTCATGCCTGTAATCCCAGCACTTTGGGAGGCCGAGGCAGGCAGATCACGAGGTCAGGAGATCGAGACCATCCTGGCTAACACGGTGAAATCCCGTCTCTACTCAAAATACAAAAAAATTTAGCCAG
>NW_012109253.1:663028-665272 GCF_000951045.1 Mandrillus leucophaeus
TATGCCTGTAATCGCAGCACTTTGGGAGGCCGAGGCGGGTGGATCACGTGGTCAGGAGATCGAGACCATCCTGACTAACAATGTGAAACCCCGTCTCTACTAAAAATACAAAAAATTAGCCAGGCATGGTGGCGGGCACCTGTAGTCCCAGCTACTTGGGAGGCTGAGGCAGGAGAATGGCGTGAGCCTAGGAGGCGGAGCTTGCAGTGAGCCGAGATCGCGCCACTGTACTCTAGCCTGGGCGACAGAGCGAGACTCCGTCTCACAAAAAAAAAAAAGAAAATGTGGAAACTGTTTCCCCATGATTACAGGGTATCTTAGCCCATTTCATTTCTATAAAGGGATAACTAGCTGGCCACAGTGGCATGTGCCTATAATCTCAGCTACTCAGGAGGCTGAAGTGGGAGGATCACTTGGGCCCAGGAGTTCAAGGCTGCTGTGAGCCACTGCTCTCCAGCCTAGGTGACACAGTGAGACCCCACTCTAAAACAATTTTTTTTTTTTTTTTAAGATGGAGTCTGGCTCTGTCATCCAGGCTGGAGTGCAATGGTGTGATCTTGACTCATTGCAACCTCCATTTCCTGGGTTTAAGGAATTCTCCTGTCTCAGCCTCCCGAGTAGCTAAGATTACAGGCACATGCCACCACACCTGGCTAATGTTTGTATTTTTAGTAGAGATGGGGTTTCACCATGTTGCCCAAGCTGGTCTCAAACTCCTGACCTCAAGTGATCTGCCCGCCTCAGCCTCCCAAGGTGCTGGGATTATAGGCCTGAGCCACCGCTGCCGGCCTCACAGCTCATGGTTCTGCAGGCTGTATAAGAAGCACAGTGCCAGCATCTGCTTCTGGTGAGGCCTCTGGAAGCCTCCATGCATGGTAGAAATGGAAGGGGAGCTGGTTTGTGCAGAGGCATCACATGGTGAGAGAGGAGGCAAGAGTGAAAGCAGGGAGGTGCCAGAGGCCAGATTCTTATTTTCAGAAACAAGGTCTCATTCTGTTGCTCAGACTGGAGTGCTAATCATAGCTCACTGTAACCTCAAACTCCAGGCTCACCTGCCTCAGAGTTCTGAGTAGCTGGGACTACAGGCATGAGCCACCACACCTGGCTCAGACTGTTCTAAACAACCAATTCTTACAGGAACTAATAGAGCTAGAACTCATTCATTACTCCAAGGACATCACCAAGCCATTCATGCGAGATCTCCCCCATAACTCAAACACCTCCCATTAGTGCCACCTCTAACACTGGAGATCAATTCAACATGAGGTTTGGCGGGTCAAATATCCAGAGTATAAGAGGGGGTAATATTCAAGGAATGTGGCTTAAAATAATGCAAGCCAGTGTTTCTCTCTTAAATCCCCATAGCTTAATTGCTGAAACCTGATTTCTTCCAAGTCAATTTTCCAAGATTGCTTATGCAAATTGCCTGGAAGTAGCTACCAACACTGTTTACTTCTCTCTGTGCAGATGAAGAGCTCTTGTCTCTTAGCGTGAACAGTTCCCCACTACTTCTTTGTTTCCTTGGTTTTTTGTCTTAGCCATCCTCTTCTGCAGTGCAACTACCAGATAGAGACACTTTGACTCGCATGCTGTCATTCTCAAGTGGGACTCTTCTCCTTGGGCCACCATCACTTTGCAGAGATTTCACACCTTGGGGTCCCCGAACACTTCTCTACAATAGGCTTCCCCCGTCTGCTTGAGAGGCTCTATAGCTTTAGAATAGGGAGCCTGATTCCCTGGGTTTCAGACCTGGCTTTTTCATTTCCTAGCCATGTGACCTTAAGCAAGTTGTTTTACATCCCTGTGCCTCAGTTTGTTCTTCTGTAAAGGATATGATAGTACTTATCTCAAAGTATTGTTATGAGAATTGAAGGCTTTAATATAGATAATTGAAACATTGTGGCACATAGTAAATATTCAATAGATGTTAGCTGTTAATATTCCCATTACTTCCACTGCTATTATGGTTGCTACTACTCTTACTGCTATGTTATCTCAGCTGACCTGTAGTTGCCTGATGGAAATGGTGGCTCTCTACACTGCCTTCCCACCCCTGACCACAGGAGCAATGGCACCTATGCTGCTGTTTCTCTTTCCCCACCCTACCCTATCCAATACAACACCTGTCCCCGCTACACCAAGGCTGACACAGGAAAGACCACCACTGAATTTTTTTTTTTTTTTTTGAGATGGAGTCTCACTCTGTTGCCCACGCTGGAGTGTAGTGGCAAGAACTCGGCTCAC
>NW_012109253.1:666456-669412 GCF_000951045.1 Mandrillus leucophaeus
ACGGGACGCAGTGGCTCACGCCTGTAATCCCAGCACTTTGGGAGCCCAAGACGGGCGGATCACCTGAGGTCAGGAGTTTGAGACCACCCTGGCCAATATGGTGAAACCTTGTCTCTAAGAAAACTACAAAAATTAGCTGGGCGTGGTTGTGCGCACCTGTAGTCCCAGCTACTCCAGAGACTGAGGCAGGAGAATCGCTTGAACCCAGGAGGTGGGGGTTGCAGTGAGCCGAGATCAAGCCACTGCACTCCAGCCTGGGCAACAGAGCGAGACTCTGTCTCGAAAAAAAAGAAAAAAAAGTAGCAATCCGGGAACACAACACAACCTCACTTGAAATAGAAGAATGAAAGAGAAGAAAGACCAGTGAGAATACGGTTGAATTCAAACTCATAGGAAATGATAGTCTGAACTAAGATAGAAAAGATGAATTGGAGAGATAAAGAAGGAAAAATTGCTTGGACTTTGATTAAATATAGAGGATGAGAGTGGAATCAAAATATGTAAAAATTACTACATCCATATAAATTTCTGAAAAATAGCAGTATCATTAAATAGAACAGTTTCCAAATTCAGAAAACTAGTTCTCTGACTTTCTTCTTCTGATGAACCAGCCAATTAGATTCCCAGTTCCTTGAATTTTTGAATCCCAAAACTTCAAGTCAACACTTATTTTGAAGGACAATATCCTAAATGTTTTACACTCAGAATTGCTTTAGCTCTGAAATGTTAACTTCAAACATTCCATTCTGATTACAACATTTTCTTCCCATCTCCTAATCCCTTTCACACATGAATCAAGGATGTTTAGCCTTCAGTTGGCCCTAATGATAGCAGCCCTTTCTAAGCCATGGTCATGCTGAAAGACCACCACTTTCACAGTCTTACTTCTCTTCCTGCCTCTCTGATCTTTCCTTCTCAGTTTCCTTTGCTTAGGTATTATTTTTCCCCAAACCATTATTCTCAGGCAACCGCCTTTCCCTAGGTGAACTCATTCATTCCCAGGGATTTAAGTTATATGCATATGGTTCCAAGTCTCTCTTTCTTGCCAGACCTTGTTGAAACCTACTCTATAAAGCCAGTTGTTTACCAATTTTTTCTGCTCCTGTGACCCACAATCCTATCAAACTCTATATGTGCTAAAGTGAATTCTTCACTTTCCCCAGCTCTCCCTCTTTTCTCTCTTCTGCTTCTTGTATTTCTCTCTTGTTTAGTAGAATTCCCATTCACTCTGACTCCCAAGTTGGATCTCTCAAAGTCATCTTCCTGTTCCCTTCCTCCTCTGGGTCTCCCTGCACCACCACCCCCAACATCATTTTCCCAATTTGACCTGAAAAACATTTTTAGAATCTGAATCTTCCCCTTTCAGTCCACTGCCCGAGTTTAGGCCTTCATTATCTCTCATCCAAACTATGGCAAGGACAGCCTTCTAGTTGGTCTTTTGGGAACTAATCACTCTCTCTACTTCCAGTCATCATTCACAGAATTATCTTCTTTTAGAAAACTAAATATGACGATGTATCCCCCTGCTTAAAAACAAAACTAAACCAAAAGACATGGTTTCTTCACTGCTGACAGGATAAAGTCCAGTATAGGATGGACTTCCCAAGAGGACTGTAACCTAATTTTCTATCACCCTCACCCCTACCACATACGCACCCTGTGTTCAGCCATACTGAACTTTTCACGAGTCCACAAACATTCCCGGCGATTTCATAAATCCCCACCTTTGAATATTCTTTTCCACCTGCCCTGCCTCCCTTTGTCTGCATGAAAATTCCTATTCATTCAGGACCCCACTCAAGTATCACCTCAATGAAGCCTTCTTTGACTATCCCATGGAGAGTAAACTGCTTCTTCTGTTTTGTAAGAGCTTAATACTGTTTATACCTCAGTATAGCTCCTGTCACCTTGTATTGTAAATATTGGTTAACATGGCTGTCTCCTCTGTTAAAATATGAGCTACTCAAGAATAGGGAAAATAACCATATCCTTTTCATCTTTGTACCCTGGCACTTGTGCTCTCAAAAAATATTTATTAAGGCTGGGCACAGTGGCTCACCCTTGTAATCCCAGTACTTTGGGGGCTGAAGTGGGCGGATCACTTAACCTCAGGAGTTTGAGACCAGCCTGCGGCAACATGGAGAAACCCCATCACTACCAAAACTGCAAAAAATTAGCTGGGCATAGGGGTGCACTCCTGTGGTCCCAGCTGCTCAGAGTGGGGGACTAGGGTGGGAAGATCTCTTGACCCCAGGAGGCGGAGGTTGCAGTCAGCTGAGATCATGCCACTACAGTCTAGCCTGGGCAGCAGAGCAAGACCCCATCTCAAAAAAAATTTGCAAAAAATAAAAATTATGGAAAAAAGGGAAAGCGGAAAGATAACCAGATTTTTTAGTACTTTGATTTCTGTCTATATCTTATTTCATGTCAGAGGCTGGCTGGGGTTTCTGCATCTTTTTTTTTTTTCCATCAGTAAATTAGCAGCCATGAATACTCCTTCTCTACTTGTTACTGTTGCTTTATCAATTGTTCATGATGTCAAAATAGGTCAGTAAGTTCATGTTGACTTATTACTGCCTATTTCTACTTATTAACTTGGTTATAGTTTTGTGTATAAATTGGAATAAATTATCTGCATACTAAATATTAGAATGTGCTTTCTAACCCTATGTGTTTCTCTCTCTCTCTTTTTTTTTTTTTTTTTTTTTGAGGTGAGTTGGAGTTGGCTTTGTCACTCAAGCTTGAGGTTAGGCACCATTATAGCTCACTGCAGTCTCAAACTCTTGGGAGTTCCTGGACTTCAGCACTCCTCCCACCTCAGCCTCCTGAGTAGCTGGGACTATAGGTGTGTGCCACCACACCCATCTAATTTTTTTTTTTTTTTTTTTAAATTTCAAGAGATGTTGTCTCACTGTTTGGCCCACACTGGTCTTGAACTTCTGGGCTCAAGCAATTC
>NW_012109253.1:672227-675640 GCF_000951045.1 Mandrillus leucophaeus
GAAGCAGAGAATGGCGAGTTTAGGAAAGTTAGTATGTGATATGGTGTATCTACCCTCCTCCCTACCAATCTCGTTCACAAATGTGCACACTGCCAGTACAATCATTCAATAAATCGGAGTAAACAAGATTTCTCACACCCTTATAGTTTGTTCTAGTCTACTAATGAGAACTGGTACATTTGAAAAATTATTAACTTTCTTACCAAGATGATCTAAGCAACAATTATTGTGGTGGGCTTTGTTTTTATTACCTAAATTTACAATAAAATATAATTTATAGATTTTACTTCCAAATATGAACTATTATATAATCAAGCAGTAACACCATTTTATGGTAAATTTAAATCTTTCATCAAAGGATTAAATGTTTTACTTTACCTAAATATTAACATCGTAATGTCACCTAGATCTCATGTAATTGTTTTTCTCCTTTTATATTGCCATCCCTACCCTGCAACACATTCATTAAGTACATAGCTGTACATAATGCCATACTAGGTACAACTACAAACATTCAGTAACCCCCAAGAATTTATTATTTAAGATTATTATTTCAAAAGCTTTAGTGAATAATCATGGAGTTCTGTCCTTCTTTGGAATTATTAACATTTTCCAATTAAAATGTCATATTTCCAAGTTGGTTACATCTTCTGACCTGTCATCTGTGCCTATAAAATAAGCTTTAGAAATTATAATCACAGTGAGCCAGAAGAAGCTATTTTGCACACTTCAATAGTCAGTAAATTAGTATAGGAATTGTTACTTTATTCATTTGAACCATTAGGCTATAAATCACTTGACACAGATTTGCAAGACTCTACAAATTTAGCACTTAAAGTTTCATTTGGAAGAATAGAATTAGCTTTCTTTGAGGGAGCAAGAGGTTTCCAAATATGACAAAGCTATTATTTCAAATTATGTAATTTGATTAGTAAAATTTCAGATACGAGAGGAAAAAAAAATCTCAGCTCCTTAGCCTCTTTCTCTATTTAACAGATGAATTTTACCGAGGCCCGCAATATAGAGGTTACACTCCTCTGCCAAGGTCAGATAACTAGTTACTGACAAAACCAAGATCAAAAGTTTTATTTCCATTAGTCTAGTCTTCTTATTATAGATGTTTATATTTTATATTGTACATATAAAAGTACCGATATCTTTATTCATAATACATATATGTTTTGCCTTTGAAATAATTAAGATGGTTTCAGTTCTATAAGAGCCTTTTTGGTCTTATTCACCAATGTATCTCCATACCTCCAGCACTTAGCAACATGGCACATTCTTGACACATAGTAGTCTCAAAATTTGTTCCAAGAATAGCATTGTAACTGATGTCCAAGAATTCATATTGCCTTCATCTGATCCATTCTCTAGCCTGCATTCAGAGTAACATAATGCAAGTCTAAACAGATTATGTCATCATCTCCTTAAAACACTTCAATCCTACTGGGCCTGCATAGTCTGACCTCTATCTGCTTCTCCAATGTCATCTTATACTATGTTTACTTCCTTTCTCTTAGGTCTAACTATACCTGCCTTCCTTCTAAGCAGTTTTTGCACCTGCTCTTCTCTCTACCTACCCTTCTAATCCCCATTCCTTTAACCTAGAGTAGGTAACTGCTACTCATCTTTTAGTGCGTGCTCACTTCCAACTCTTTGAAAGGTCTTTTCTAACTACCCACGTTATCAGAACCCTCACTCACACCCCCCAGCACCATGAGTATCTCTTCTGTGGTACTTGATGTAATTACTAGATTAATGTTTGTCTCTTTCACTATCTAAGCCACATGAAAGTAGGGACAATGTCTTTTTGTTAACTATTTTGTCCACAGTGCCTGACAGATACAAGGCACTCAGATAGTGCTGAAATAACGAGGGAATGAATTAATACATAAATAATTGTATTCTTATTATAATGTCAGTGGTGCTTTTTCCAAAGATAGTAAAGTTTCAATTATTTTTACTTTTATCTAATCCATTATTTATGACAAATTTTCCTTTTGCTTCTTACTAGGTATGATGGATGAAGTGGCGTATTTCCAAAATTAATAAATTTACATCTTTAATTGACATTTGAGTATCTTACTTAAGAATGACATGATTTTTGTACCATAGCCAGCCCAGCTATCAGTGGAAGAAGGTTAATGCTGATGCTACTAAACTAATTCAATTAAGACTTGCCATTGTTTATGAATGTAGGCAATTATCCATATCAAAAATTCTATTTTCTTACAACCTATGCTTTCATAAATTATACATAAATCTACATCTATAAATTGCCTCTTCCACACCATCAAGTAACTTTCAAACATGTGAGGTATCCCAAAGTGATAATGTTGGCCAGTTTAATTATGACAATAACTCCATCTTTGTAGAATAGTATTTTCTATGACAATAATTTGAATACCCTGATTTACTTAGCAATAAAATTGTTACAGTTCAAATGAATTGAAAAATGGAGTTGCTAGTGCAGTTGAAATAAAAATGGAACCTAGACCATCAATTAATTGTGGATATTTGATCTGGACTGTATGCCCACTTCAAAATATATGAAAGCCAAATTGATATCACTAAATGGAGAAATAGATAATTTCACAATTATACCTGGAGATTTTAAGACCTGTTTTTCTTTTCTTTTCTTTCTTTTCTTTTTTTTTGAGACAGAGTCTGGCTCTGTCGTCCAGGCTGGAGTGCAATGGTGCAATCTTGGCTCACTGCAACCTCTGCCTCCCAGGTTCAAGCAATTCTTCTCCCTCAGCCTCCCGAGTAGCTGGGATTACAGGCATGCACCACCACGCCTGGCTATTTTTTGTATTTTTAGTAGAGACAGGGTTTCTCCATGTTGGCCAGTCTGGTCTCGAACTCCTGACCTCATGATCTACCCACCTCAGCCTCCCAAAGTGCTGAGATTACAGGAGTGAGCCACCACGCCTGGCAGACCTGTTTTTCATTACTTGATAGAAAAACTAAATAAAATCAGTAATGAGAAAGATAACCTGAACAACCTATTAACCACTCACCTAGCAATTGCAGAATATGTATTTTTTTTCAGGGACATATAGTACATGTTTTAAGGGTAAACCATACTCTGCACCATGAAACATGTCTCAGATTTTAAAAACTGAAATCATACAGAGTATGTTGTCTAACCACATTGAAACTAAATTAGAAATGAATAAAAGATGCCGAAGAAATTCCCAGATATTTAGAAATTGAACAACCCATTTATAAAAGCCATGGGTAAAAGAAGAAATCACTAGAAAACATTTCTAGGTGAATAGTAAAAACTAAAACATTAAAATTGTGGGGTACAGCTTAAGCAGTACTTAGAGGAACATTTTTTAGCTTTAAATGTTTATATGAAAATTTAAAAAGAAAAAAATCGAGAATCAGTAACTTAAGGTTCTACC
>NW_012109253.1:676244-682710 GCF_000951045.1 Mandrillus leucophaeus
AAAAAAAAAAAAAAAAAAAGGAACAGAAATGAATAATATTAGCAGAAAGGTTGGGTTATCACAACAGATTCTACAGAATTTTTTTTTAAGAGACTAGGTCTCCCTCTGTTGCTCAGGCTGAAGCATAATAATGGTGTACTCATAGCTCACTGTAGCCCTGAACTCCTGGGGCTCAAACCATCCTCCTGCCTCAGCCTCCTAAGAACCTGGGACTACAGGGGCAACAATCTTTAACTGTGTGTTTTGTTTGTTTGTTTGTTTGTTTGTTTTTCTCAAGAATCTTGCTCTGTTGCCCAGGCTGGAGTGCAGTGGCGTGATCTCGGCTCACTGCAACCTCCGCCTCCCAAGCTCAAGTGATTCTCCTGCCTCAGCCTCCCAAGTAGCTGGGATTACAGGTGCCTGCCACCATGCCCGGCTAATGTTTGTGTTTTTAGTAAAGACAGGGTTTCACTGTGTTGGCTAGGTTGGTCTCGAACTCCTAACCTCAGGTGATACGCCCACCTAAGCCTCCCAGTGTGCTGGGATTAGAGGCGTGAGCCACTGCACCCGGCCTAATTGTTTTACTTTTGTAGAGATGGCGTCTCGCTTTCTTGCCCAGGCTAGTCTCAAACTCCTGGGCCCCTCTCACTGCAGCCTCTCAAAGTGCTGGGAATACAGGTGTGAGCCACTGTGCATGGCTCAGATTCTGCAGATATTAAAAAAAAATAATAACAGTGTTATGCCAACGAATTGGCAACTTAGATAAAGTGAACACTGTTTGAAAGATATACCCAAAAGTTTCACACAAATAAATAGAAAAACTGAATAGCTCTATACCTGTTTTAAAAATGGAATTAATTAACCTCACAAAAAAAAAAAAAAACAGATTTCATAGGGAACTATATGTAATAGTTAAGAAATAGTTAACACTATCTTTATATAAACTAATTCAGAAAATAAAAGAGAAGTGACCATTTGTTTTATGAACTTAGTAATATACCAATACAAAATCCTGAGAAAAGAACACTACAGAAACAAACACCACCTCAATATCCCTTCTGAAGGTAGCTGAAACATAAAAGTTAACAAGGCCGGGCGTGGTGGCTCATGCCTGTAATCCCAGCACGTTGGGAGGCTGAGGCAGGTGGATCACCTGAGGTTGGGAGTTCGAGACCAGCCTGACCAACATGGAGAAATCCCATCTCTACTAAAAATACAAAATAAGCTGGGTGTGGTGGCGCATGCCTGTAATTCCAGCTACTCGGGAGGCTGAGGCAAGAGAATTGCTTGAACCCGGGAGGCAGAGGTTGCAGTGAGCGAGATTGTGCCATTGCACTCCAGCCTGGCAACAAGAGTGAAACTCTGTCTCAAAAAAATTAATAATAAATTACTAAATAACAAAGTTAACAAAGTACTTTTGGATCAAATTCAGCAATATGTAAAAAAGATCATCCATTATGATCAAATAGGGTGTATTCCATTCAAAATCTAATCAATGTAACACACTGTATTAACAGAGTAAGGAGAAAAAGACCTTGTGATCATTTCAGTAGATGTATAAAAATGATGTAATAAAAATAAAGACCCTATGGAGACTAAAAAGATCAGTGGTTGCCTGGGGTTAGGGGAGAGAGAGGGAAGAATAGGTGGAACACAGAGGATTTTTAGGGCGATGAAACAACTCTGCATGATACTGTAATGGTGCATGCCCTTATAAGTTTGTCCAGACCAATAGACTGTGTAATACCAACAATGAACCTTAATGTAAATTATGGATTTTAGGTAATCATCATGTGTCAGTGTTGCATTTCATTGTAACAAATGTACCACTCTTTTAGGGGATGTTGATAATGGGGAACCTATGCACCTGGGGGATAGGCAGGAGGTATATGGCACATCTCTGTACTTTCTGCCCATTATTGCTGTGAACCTGAAATTGCTCTAAAAAATCATCTATTCAAAAATAAGTAAACATTCATGATTAAAAATTCTCAGCAAGCTAGAAATAGAAGAGAATTTTCTCAACATGTCTTCTGTGAAAAACACTGCCAATATCCCATTTAATAGTAAAATATTTAATGAACAAGTCAAAAATGCCCATTCTCACTACCTCCATTCAACATCTTATTGAAGGTCCTATTCGTTGCAATAAAGAATGAAAAACAAAGAAAAGATCTAAAGATCAGAGGGAAAGTAGGAAAACTGCTTGAATTTGCAGATGATCTAACCAGTTCAGAGAAAATTCTAAGGAATCTACAAAACTACCCTTAGAAATATTTGAGTTTAGTAAGGTTGCAGAATGCAAAAGTAATATACAAAAATCAATGATTTTTTAAAATATAGCAATCATCAATTGAAAAATGAAATTAGGTAACAACTTCATTTATAATTCATCAAAAAATATAATATGACCGGGCACTGTGGCTCATGCCTGTAATCCCAGTATTTTGGGAGGGTGGGAACTGGGAGTATCACTTGAGCCCAGGAATTCAAGACCAGCCTGGGCAACATGGTGAAACCCTGTCTTAACAACAACAACAACAACAACAAAAACAAACATTAGTGGGAGTGGTGGCTTACTCTTGTAATCCCAGCTACTAGAGAGGCTGAGGTGGGAGGATTGCTTGAACCCAGGAAGTAGAGGCTGCAGTGAGCCATGATTGCACCACCGCACTCCAGCCTGAGTGACAGAGTGAGACCCTATCACAAAAACGAAAACCAAAACCGTAATATACTTAGGAATTAATTTAACAAAAGAAATGCTAACGCTCTACACTGAAAACTAGAAAACATTACTGAGAGATATTAAAGACCTGAAAAATTGGAGAGATATACCATAGTCAGGGATTGTAAAACTCAATATTGTTAAAATATCAAACACAATTTGGGGGATAGAATAAATCCCAATCAGGATCTCAATACACTTTTTGTCGAAATTGACAAGATGACTTTAAAATTTGTTGAAAAGCAAAAGACCTAGAATAGCCAAAGTAATCTTGAAACAGAATAAAGAGGACTTCCATTACCTGACTTCAAGACTTAACGTAAAGCTACACTAGTCAAGATAGTGTCGTACTAGCATAAGGATCAACAAATAGATAAAACAAATAGAATGTCTGAAGACTCCCACCCTTATACAACCTTCTGATTTCTTATAAAGGCACCAAAGCAATCCAGTGGGGAAAGGAGAGTTGTTTTGACAAATGGCATGGAAAGAAAGAAATATTCACAAAGAATGAATCTCAACTCTTATCTCACACCATACATATAGATGAATTTGAGATAGATTATAGACCTAAACACGAAAGCCAAATTGTAAAGGCTTTGGAAGAAAAATAGGAAAATATCTCCATGACTTGAGTCTGGGCAAAGATTTTTTAGAAAAGTCACAGAAAGCAATAACCATGAAAGAAAAAACTGATAAATTAGGCCTCATCATAATTTCAAATAAAGAAACCACTAAGAAAATAAATTATGCAGTCCACAGACTGAAACAAAAATTTACAAAACATATAGGTATGCACATGTTTTACACATACACATAAATATCTTCAACATATATCTAGGAGATACAAATCTAGATATATAGTTATGGATATTTATGGGATATAGATCATATAGAAAATGATATATATAGATATGTATGTATATCTCTGTCTAGATTTCTTGTACCCCAATAACAAAATTATTATATACCCCAATACAAAATAACAAAAAGCTAATAAACAATGGATAAAAGTTTTGAATAGATGCTTCATGACAGAATATAAACTATGGCCAATAAGCACCTGAAAACATGTTCAAAGTCATTAATCATCAGCAAAATGCAAATGAACACAAATGAGCTAGCACTATACACACTCTAGAATGGATAAAATTAAAGAAGCTATTGTTTTTAATTTATAAAAATTGAAAAATATTTGGTAAGGATGTGGAAAAATCAGAACCTTTATACATTGTTGGCAGATAGAAAATTCTTCAACCTCTTGGGGAATAGATCTGGCATACACCTATCCTACAACCTTGATACTTACCCTAGAGAAACCATCTATGAAAAGACATATGAGAGTGTTTACAGCAGTTTTAAAACTGCAAAAAACAAGCAAACAAGCAAACAAGGTGTGATTTGCCAAGCACCAGAGGGTCACAGAAAGACATAAATTCCATATTTTGGACAATAGGAGTGAGTTAGTGGAAACCTAAAATTGTCATGATTCTAAAAGTTTTTAACCTTTACCCTAGAGAGAATGAACAAATGGGTACCTTATGAAATAATTTGTAGGGTTACGTGAGGATTGTATGAAATAGTGTTCATTAGAACAGTGCTTAGAACCGTGCCTGACGCCTAGAAAGCACTCAATAAATGCTCTTACTATGATCACTTACTTGGCAAATATTTACTAGGTACTTCTAAGCCAGGCACTATGTTAAGCACTGGGGATAAAATGACAAAACAAACTGATATAGCCTGATCTAGACAATTTAAATCCAATCATGCTGCTTTCTTTTCTGTACAACTGGAGTGCACAAGGCAATACCATAGAGCATGATACCATTCATGATAGAGAAGTAATTCTATGTTAATATATATGACAAAGAAAATGTTCTCCTACTTTGGGAGGCCGAGAAGGGCGGATCACGAGGTCAGGAGATTGAGACCATCCTGGCTAACACTGTGAAACCCCGTCTCTACTAAAAAAAAAAATACAAAAAACTAGCCGGGCGAGGTGGTGGGCGCCTGTAGTCCCAGCTACTTGGGAGGCTGAGGCGGCAGCAGAGTGGTGTAAACTCGGGAGGCGGAGCTTGCAGTGAGCTGAGATCCGGCCACTGCACTCCAGCCTGGGCGGCAGAGTGAGATTCCGTCTCAAAAAAAAAAAAAAAAAAAAAAAAAAAAGTTCCCCTAGTGCATACTAATGTGAAGGTTGTGATGCTTGATATAGTCACAGATGTGTTCAGGAAAAAAAAAAAATAATGCTTTATCTCTTATTATTTTTACCTTCTCTTTCACACACAGTTGAACTTATTTTGTAGGGGCTATTAAAATATTAATCTATTTTCTCCTTCATTAAGTGTAATTTCCTTTAATTTTTAACAACATTTTGCATGCTTCCTTTCTTTTGAAGAGCAAATGAAACTTTTATGTATAAGATGTTATCAATATTTTCAAATTCTGTTGTTTCATTTTTCCTAATTAAAATCATTTTTGTTGTTGTCTTATCTTTTTTTCATGAATGTGACTAATCAAGGAATTGGTGTATATTAAATCACTGCTCCTCACCAGGTACAGTGGCTTACATTGATAATCCCAGAACTTCAGGAGGCCAAGGCAGGAGGATGGCTTAAAGCCAAGAGCTTGAGACCAGCTAGGCAACACAAGACCCTCTCCCTACAAAAAAGAAAAAAAAAAATCACCACACCGAGAACACCAAAGTAAAATTAAAAGCCAAGAATGTGCTACCAACTGTTAGTAGTAGATACCTCTGAACACCATTTCTATGTTGCTTCGTTTTTTAAAATTGTGAACATGGATTACTTTTATAATTTAAAACTTGGAAAAACAAAACAGCCCAAATTGTGCCATTTTCTTCATTAAGCCTTAGACTTCCTCTTGGAGGCCAGTGACATATATCCAAGAACCTTCCCATGAATTTTGAAGGTCTTTTACTAACCTTTCCCCAAGCAGAATGAACAAACATATTTTAATGCTATGAAAATAGGGAACATAAGTTGAAAGAACCATTTCCTTAAAAAAGTCTTGGAATACTTTAAGGTAGAGACCACAATGCTTATCTGAAATTTCAAAATAATACTAATCATCATCTACACATAAACTTTACAAATAATTGTGAAAATCTCAAAGAAAAAGCTTTGAGTGGACAGTCTATTAGTCTATTCCATTATCTTGTTAGGGCTGTAATGAAAATACTATTTTATTAGTACTATCTTAGGTCTCTAGAGAAAAATCAAAATTTATGTGTAACAACATTATCACAGGGAAAATAATTTTAAGTAAAACAGACTTCGAACTATCCTTGAGCAAGTTCTGGCTTGATTTCTTTAGTGCACTTTAAAATTCCTCAAGACAGAACAAATTACATATTATTGTGGCACAATTCCTCTTATTGAATCAGGAAAAGGTGACTTAGGCCTCAGCTTTGTTTCCTACGCCATAGAAATGAAGGGCTAGGTTCTAGTTGGTTAGAAACCATAGATAGAAACCATAGATGGCTAGGTTAGAAACCATAGATGGTTTCTCTTTGACTTAAGGCACATTCCTGGACTTTGCCTCCACCTGCTTCACCTGGTGGTCCTTTTTATATTTCTCTCATATGGACAGGTACTGCCAGGTATGAGGCGTCCCAAGATGCTCTCCCTTTCTTTTTTTTTTTTTTTTTCTTTTTGAGACTAAGTTTAACCCTTGTCGCCCAGGCTGGAGTGCAATGGCATGATCTCGGCTCACTGCAACCTCTGCCTCCCAGGTTCAAAC
>NW_012109253.1:682760-695954 GCF_000951045.1 Mandrillus leucophaeus
AAATTCCTCAAGACAGAACAAATTACATATTATTGTGGCACAATTCCTCTTATTGAATCAGGAAAAGGTGACTTAGGCCTCAGCTTTGTTTCCTACGCCATAGAAATGAAGGGCTAGGTTCTAGTTGGTTAGAAACCATAGATAGAAACCATAGATGGCTAGGTTAGAAACCATAGATGGTTTCTCTTTGACTTAAGGCACATTCCTGGACTTTGCCTCCACCTGCTTCACCTGGTGGTCCTTTTTATATTTCTCTCATATGGACAGGTACTGCCAGGTATGAGGCGTCCCAAGATGCTCTCCCTTTCTTTTTTTTTTTTTTTTTCTTTTTGAGACTAAGTTTAACCCTTGTCGCCCAGGCTGGAGTGCAATGGCATGATCTCGGCTCACTGCAACCTCTGCCTCCCAGGTTCAAACGATTCTCCTGCCTCAGCCTCCTGAGTAGCCTGGATTACAGGCATCCACCACCACGCCCAGCTAATTATTGTATTTTTAGCAGAGACGGGGTTTCTCCATGTTGGCCAGGCTGGTCTCCTGACCTCAGGTGATCTACCTGCCTTGGCCTCCCAAAGTCTGGGATTACAGACGTGAGCCACCGTGACCAGCCTGCTCTCCCTTTCTCATAGACCCTGAGTAGCTTAGACTGAGTCAAAGTGTGCAGGGCTCCACCACATTTATAAAGGGTGAAAATCTGCTCCACAATACTGGGTCCAAAAAAACCTCATTTTCTGTAGTTTTCTAATGTTTACCTATATGGGCTACTCATCAGGATCAGTGGGAAATTTAAACCACCATAGTTGATTTCTAAAGGAGTGAAGATAGTGTAGGCAGGTCCCACCTTCTTTCTAGGATCATAAAAAATCTGTGGCGTGATGTACAATCCAAAAAATTTAGGGGAAAGGACTCTGGTCTTTAGTCAATTTTGACCACCTCTGAAGTATTGTCAATGCTTCATAAATTGTTAGCAGGCAGCCACCTCTATTGCTTTCACTTGAAGCTCAAGTAAGAGTATCTTATTTCCCAAATCCATGACGCTTGTTCAGTTCCCAAGCATCACCAAGCTACCCTCACTGAGAGTTTCTTCCTTCTCCTGGAGTGCTATGTGGGAGTGGATCAGGGATTCCCATCACTCTCACATCTGCCTTCAACATGTTTCAGGAAAAATACACTGGAAGTCAGATCAGAATCTAGCTTCACCTCAGAATCTGTGTTAGCCCTCTCCTTCTTCTTCCTTCCAATGCTTCTGAAGCACAAAATGGTTTACTTCCTTGAGGGCAAACAAGGGAAATGGGGCTGTTGATAGGGTCTTCAATATCCTGGAGCTTTTCAAAGAAAGGAACTCTCGCTCCTAGATGTACTTTGGGTAATGATAATTCATTCCATTAAGTATCCAAACATGAGTTACTACGTGATACTAAAAACAAATTAAATTTAAACATTATTGATTAATGTAAACATTGAAGCACATACGTTTCATAATTATTAAAATCGCAAGTCTTACAGGTTATCTTAAATATTATATACACATCTAACCAGCTAAAAACCACAAACATATTGATTATAAAACTTATTGTTACTTTTATACCTCAAGCAGTTAAAAAGTATTAATAACACCGATTTCAATTTGTGATGTTTTTGTTTTTGCTTTTGAGACAGAGTCTCCGTCTGTCACCATGCTGGAGTGCAGTGGCACAATCTTGGCTCACTTCAACTCTGCCTCCTGGGTTCAAGTGATTCTCCTGCCTCACCCTCCCTAGTAGGTGAAACTACAGGCAGCCACCACCACACCCAGCTAATTTTTGTGTTTTTAGTAGAGACGGGGTTTCACCATGTTGGCCAGGCTGGTCTCAAACTCCTGATCTCAAGTGATCTGCCCACCTCAGCTTCCCAAAGTGCTGGAATTACAGGTGTGAGTCACAGCACCCGGCCTAAATTTGTGATTTTTGTTATTTCTACACTATTCTCATTATTTCTCATTCTGTTTAGGATTGAGAAATATTAATCCTAATATTTATGATTAATATCTTAAATATTAGGATTATAGAAATATTAATTATATTAATATTAATAGAATTGATTTAGGATTAATTACTTTAATCCTAAATTATACTAATATTAATTATATTAATATGATTACAGAACTATTAGTTACCTATAGGGTTATAATTCTAAATGTAAAAAACAAAAAATGTCAATGCAGATTACCCAAGATTACAGATTCTGGATTGTCAGCGTATTGGACCTGCTTGTACCTTTCAAATCTGAGCTGCTGACCTCCAGGCTGTATTGCCTTTCCTATGAATTTTTTGTGGCATAGACACTGATGTGGAACTTCGGTCCTTGGGCAGATCAAAGCAGAATCAATAAGCACAGTGGGGATAAATCATGGAATGTTAGAGCTAGAGAATGCATTGACATCAGTCTCTGCTCACTTCATCTTCTAAATGAAGAAAAGGAAGCAGGCCGGGCGCAGTGGCTCATGCTTGCAATTCCAGCACTTTGAGAGGCCCAGGTGAGTGGATCACGAGGTCAGGAGATCACGACCATCCTGGCTAACATGGTGAAACCCTGTCTCTACTAAAAATACAAAAAATTAGCCAGGCATGGTGGCACATGCCTGTAGTCCCAGCTACTCAGTAGGCTGAGGCAGGAGAATCGCTTGAACCTGGGAGGCGGAAGTTGCAATGAGCCGAGACTGCACCATTGCACTCCAGCCTGGGCAACAGAGTGAGACTCCATCTCGAAAAAAATAAAGAAAAAAAGAAAATGAAGCAAACACTCGTAACAAAGAGACTATCACGATGATCTTTGTAATAGCATAGGACTCATAAGCCTATGAACATAAACAAGGGTAATGGCAATAAAAAAGAAGGTAGCTGGGCCTGGTGGCTCATGCCTGTAATCTCAACACTTTGGGAAGCTGAGGCAGAAGGGTTGCTTGAGTTCAGGAGTTTGAAACCAGCCTGAGCAACATAGCAAGATCTTATCTCTATTAAACATTTTTTTAAAGGTCGGGTGCGGTGGCTCACGCCTGTAATCCCAGCACTTTGGGAGGCTGAGGCGGGCAGATCATGAGGTCAAGAGATCAAGACCATCCTGGATAATGTGGTGAAACCCTGTCTCTACAAAAAATACATAAAAAATTAGCGGGTCGTGGTGGCAGGCATCTGTAGTCCCAGCTATTCGGGAGGCTGAGAAAGGAGAATGGCGTGAACCTGGCAGATGGAGCTTGCAGTGAGCCAAGATCGCGCCACCACACTCCAGCCTGGGCAACAGAGCAAGACTCCGTCTCAAAAAAAAAAAAAAAAATTAAAATTAAAATATGGTTATAAAAAAAGTTTTAAAAAGAAAAAGAAAAAAGAAGGTGTGTATGTGAGATACAGGGCAAACAAAAATGGAAGACTTTCTGATGATTGATTATATGCCAGAGAATAAGATAAAGTTTCGTTCTACAATTGTAACAGTTCTATAATCAGTAACATGGTATGAGGAGCTGATTTTATAACAAAGTATAGTATACTTACAGCAGAGTTTGCCTTGTTCCTCAAGGCAGTAAGATTACTACAGCCACTGAATGGAGAGTAGACTGCCCTTGAACAGGGCTGTCTTATATCCCCAACAGAATTGTTAACAAATTAGTTTTTCTTCATACTATGCAATAACTTTAAGTATTTTAATAACAGTACCATTCAAAGTATGATCTATAGACCAGAATCAGTATGCAAATTGTTACCAGTTCACGAGTACAGAAATTGACAAGTATTTAGAAACTTTAATAGGAATTTAACATTGTTGTGGCATCCAAGTGCACAATAAGAGCATTTGAACTTAAATATCTGTCTGCAAGTATTTAAAAAATCCTAGTTGTTGTTTATTCCAATACTATGCACAATAGCAAAGATATGGAATCACCCTAAATGTTCAGGAATAAAACTTTGGTAGCAATATGTCTGGGTCCATAGCCCAGCTCTGCACTGTCTAACAGTGACTTTGGGCAAGTTACTTCACCTCTCATTCCTCCTCTTAGTTTGGGATAATAACATTACTTACCTCTCTTTTAACTTGCCTGGCAAAGCACGTGCTCAATAAATAATAGCTATTATTATTAGCACAACCCTACCATTTGCATATGAGGAAACTGAGGTCCAGGAGGCCCAAGATCACATGATTGGTCCATAATTGAACTACGACTAGATGCTGGTGATCTTTCCTGTTCTCTTAGCTGCCTTTCACAACCCTATTTTGCAATTCTGTGAGTTCCTAGCAATGCCTCACCATTGTGTTTATTTTGTCTTCTTAGAAAATATGAACAAAAATATGCATCAGGTTCCGTATATATTTTTATTTTGTGCATATGTAATACTTTGTATTTTATGTTAGGGCTATGCATTCATTAATTATGGAAATGCAATGATGTAGACCTGTAGATGAATAGAAAGGAGAAAGAACAAATGTATCTATGTTGTAATTCCTGTCTATCCAAAGGAATCCAAATATATTAAATGGGCTGGATTTACAAAACATTAAAAATCATCAGTGTGAATTTACACTGTGAATGGTTATCTCAGTTAGAGCTTTTGGTTATAAACAACAGAACCAAATAAGTGTAGCAAGTTTTTTGTTTGTTTGTTTGTTTGTTTTTTTAGACAGAGTTTGGCTCTGTTGTCCAGGCTGGAGTGTAATGCCATGATCTTGGCTCACTGCAACCTCCACCTCCTGGGTTCAAGTGATTCTCCTGCCTTAGCCTCCCAAGTAGCTAAGATTACAGGCATGTACTGCCATGCCTGGCTAATTTTTGTATTTTTAGCAGAGATGGGGTTTCGCCATGTTGGCCAGGCTGGTCTCGAACTCCTGACCTCAGGCGATCCACCCTTCTCAGCCTCGCAAAGTGCTGGGATTACAGGCATGAGCCACCATGCGTGGCAACTTAAGCAAGTTTTAACAAAAAATCATAGGGACAATCATGCACTTCCTAAAGCCATCATGAGACTGTACACAGAGCCTCTGGGAACAGCGAACACAGACTATTCCACCAGGACCTTTTGCTTCTGATGCTGCTGAGAGTTTTGTACCTCTTGATCAGACTCTGCACCTTTGACAGACTCAGAAAAATCACAGTGTTTCCTTTGGAGTCAAATCTTACTTGAATTCTACTAAGTCAAGGTCCAGGGGACATGCTGGGTTCTGAGAGAGAGACTGGGAAAGTGAGATTTATAGCATCCCGCTTGCAGAGCTAGCATTTGCAGTGTAGGAAGTTACCAACATTTAGAAAGAGTGTTCAAAAGATTCTGAGAGGCCACAGGTATGCCAATGCCCACTATGATGTATATGTAAAAAAATGTCTCATTCATATGTCCCAAACATTTTCACTACAAGGCATATGCAGAGTCAGATGGCTCACCTATTAAACAATAATCAATAAAATCAATATTTCTGGGGGAGTTAATAGGAGTTTAAAATTTTTCCTTTTTATTTTCTTTTCCTGTTTATCCATTGCTTTTCTTCTTATTCTTTTTCTTCACTTGTCTTTTTCTGTAAAGTTATTTCTCTAAATATATTGTTCAGAAATCTGAATAAAGACAATTATCATTAAATTTGAAGATATTCAATTCATTCATTAAAATTGAGTGAATTTACCAATGCTTCATAGTATTAATTTATTCAAAATATGATTTAAGCACCTACCATGTGCAGGCAATATTCTAGACACCCATGATATAGCAATGAATAAAAGGGACAAGAGTCCCTGTCTCTCTGATGGAGAGAGGTGGAATTTTAAATTACCTCAAAACCTTACAAAAAATAACAGAGTAGGATTATTTTTCAATAAGAGAAAAGCAAAAGTACACTATATAATTCAATTTTCAACAACAAAGCTCTGAGTGTCAGAGACATTCGAACCACAGCAACTCCATCTTGGATAAGGACTGAGAAAAATAAGGCTGAGACCTACTGGGCTGCCTTCCCAGGAGGTTAGGCATTCTTTGTCACAGGATGAGATAAGAGGGTAGCACAAAATATGAGTTGTTGGGGTGATCAGACCTAACACCAGGTCGTGGGGGTGATGAAATCGGGCAGAGTCAAAGGATTGAGAAAAAGACAGTTTGAGAAGTAAAGTGGGACCGGGGGCCATCAGGACCATGGAGGCTGCAAAGGCCGCAAGCTCTGGGAGTCCACACTGTTGGTAATCCAACAAAGAAACAGGTGGTGAGAATGTGGAGGTCAAAAAGGCAGGTGCATGATCTACAGCTGTGACGGTTTAGCATTTATAAGGAACATATTCTGGTACTTGAGATAATGGGAATACAATGGATCTAGGAGCCTAGGAGGGCTAGAAGCAAGGAGCCAGCAAGTCTAGACCCATTCCAGGGGACATTATGTCAGACATGCAAGCCCTGCCTCAGCTTTCTTCCCAACATGTCCCCCTTCTCTTATTTGTAAAAGAGAAGGTATCATTGTTACTATCATAATTACTAGCATAAAAGGTGGCCTCTTTTAATTAAGCAAGGCAATTGTAGGCTGTGCAGCCCTTAATTGCCGGTTGGTGATCCAGCTTCATTTTTCTTAGCACTTTTTCAAACTGGAATCACTCTGGTTTGAATGCTTCCCATATACCTCCCCTTTCCCTTTTACAAGAGGACCTTTAATCCTAGGGGTTGCAGAAGGATGCAGGTCCGTCTTCTGTAACTTCGTCATGCTGAATAGGAGTGATGACATTCCTTCCTAACTATTAGGGTCTCTTTATTCAGGGTAGAGAAGAGCTGAGTCAGAAGGCATCGGTCCGTTAAGCATTGTGACTCCAGTCGGTCCTTGTTCCATCTTCACATTCAGATTCAACTGGCTCATGGCTCATACTGGGGGAACCTGGTCCATGGTTGCGATCCATGGGTCACTCCTATCTCCTGTTCTATGGTCATAGACATCTTGAGGGCATCCACACGGTTTGTTAATCTCCTCCAAAAACACAAGCATACCCCCAACCCCACGTTAGTAAATCTACTGAAACAGAAGCAAAAACTTTTGTGGCTGTAGCCAGGAGGCCACAGATAATGAGAAACAGGCCCCTTCTAACAGAAGGCACAGGGAAAGCAAATTGAGGCTTTTCAAACCTTCAATTTGTGCTGTACAGGTGGGTCCACTAGATGCTGTGGCTCATGACAGATCTTCAGATGTTTGGTAGGCACCCACACAGGCACCTGATTGTCACCTGGAGAGACACAAGCAAATCCTCTTCCCCATAAAATTATCTTTAGGCAGGGATTGGAGGAAGTAGATTCAGAGGCAAGGAGAATTTTGGGGCCTAATGGCTTCCTGATGTTTGATAGGTGTTCCCTCAGAAATTAGGAATTCCCTTTCACTCCATATTGCTGTGTGGGCATGGAGGACTAGGTAAGCATATTTAGAGTCTGTATAAATATTTACCCTTTTTCCTTCTCCTAATTCTAGTGTATAACGGCCCCTGCTTTTGCTAGGATGTCTCTCCCTAACAAAGGAGTAGGGCTTTCAGGCATAATTAGAAAGGCATGTGAAAAGAGTAAAGTTCCCCAATCACAACTTAGTGGTTGGGAGAGGTATCTAGTGACTGCCTGTCCTAGGACTCCTCGGATAGTGACAGATCTGGAGGACAGTTGTCCGGGACAGGACAGTGAGACTGAGAAGCCTGCGCCAGTGTCCAGGAGACAGTTAACCTCTTGGTCCTCAATGGTCAAGCATACCCAGGGCTCTGTGAGGGTGATGGCATGGGCTGGTACTTGCTCCAGGCACCCTCAGTCCTGCTGTTGGATTATCTGGTTAGTGGCTTCTGACTCAGAGGACGTTTGTCTCCTGGGGCAGTGGGCCTTCCAGTGATTCCCTTGACATAAGGGGCATGGATGAGGGGGGCCTATTTCTATTCAGACACCTTTTTTAAAGTGTCCTTGTAGACTGCACTGGAAGTAAGCCCTATTAGGCATTCGATTTGCCTAGGCATTCGATTTGCCCAGCCTTTCCCTTTCCCAAAGACTCCAAAGTCCGCTTGTCTGAGGGCCAAGACTAACGTGGTGGCCTTTTTTAAAAATCCCGTTTGTCCCGTTCCACCTGCTCCTCCTGATCTCTATTATAAAAAACCAAGGTTGCCAAGTTCTATAGGGTTTCTAAGTTTTGCTCCAGGCCTGAGGTGGACTTTTGAAGTGTTTTCTAATGTCTGCAGCTGACTGAGTGATAAACTTACCCTTTAAGATTAGTTGGCCTCCAATAGAGTCAGGTGACAGGGAGGTATGCTTCCTCAATGCCTCCCTTAGTCTCTCCAGAAAGTCAGTAGGATTTTCTTCCTTTCCTTGTGTTATAGTGGACGTCACTGAATAATTTATAGGCCTCTGCCTAGTTTTCCTTAGTCCTTCTAGCACGCATGTTAGCAAATGTCTGCAGCACCAATCTCCGTGTTCTGATTCTGTGTCCCAGTGAGGGTCTACACTGGGAACTGCCTGCCGGCCTGTGGGGAATTGTTCTCTTTCCTCTGTTGTCATCCTATTATTGACCTGACTGAGATACCAGAGATCACCAAACTCTTGGACTGCAGTTATGGCAGCACTTCTCTCATTTGGAGTTAGTGTCTGATCTAGCAGTAACATTATATCTCTCCATGTCAGATTAAAGGGTTGTCCCAACCCTTGTAAAACATCAACAGAGCCATGAGGGTTAGCTGAGAATTTACCTAGGTCTATTTTAATTTGTTTCTAATCTGAGAGGGAAAAATGTGCATACACTCTGACTGGGCCGAATTCTCCAGAATATATCTTAGGGGCGTTTTTGCCTTGTGGGGAACATTTCCCATCTGAAAAAAAGAACATAGGGATGCCAGCACCCTAGTCATTTTCTGATGAGCGTTAGTCCTAGAGTGTCCTCTATGGTCCTAATCCTTATTCCCTTCCAGGGTGTGTAACCACCCATGGACCTCTGCTTGTCGGATTCATTATGCTTACTGATGTAGCAGTCCTGCAGCTGTGTTCCCACCTTTCTTGACCACAAAGAAAGGGGCTTGGGCTGCTGAATTCTAGTGGTCCTTTACCAGCATGCCCAACATTGCCTTTGGGCTCAGAGGCAAGTTCTAGAGCTGGGCTGGGTTCCTGAGTATTTCATAACAACCCAGCTGCCCCATCAAGATGCACTCCTGTAAACAACAATTCTTAGGCAAATTCATCTCAGAGAGGGTGTAGGTAACCTTTTGTGTCAGGATTAAGATAGAGTTTTTTATTCTGTAAGTGCTTTAAGGCTTGGCTGAGTGCAAACAGCTCGCACATTTGAGCAGACCAATTATTAGGCAATTTTTCTAACTCTGTCTCTATAAGACTCTCCCTATCAATTACTGAATACCCGTTGTGGTTTTTTCCTGTCAATCACCTGGGAGAAGACATCTATCCTCCTGTCCTGAAGGGAGTTCCTCCTAGGTCTGGTCGGACCTTTGTATGGTAAGTAAGATTTAAATCCCTTGTTAGGAAACCTGCTGGGTTAAGGGAATTTTCAGTGGCTAATATTAAATCACCTTTTTCTAACAGAATTGCCCCATACTTTAATATTTTTGAGTTAGTAAGCTACCTTTTTGCTTTCTTTTCTTAGGATAGCTCTGAACTGGTGAGGTGCGCTCACAATAAGGTTTCCTCTAAAGGTTATTTTTCTCCTTTCTTCTGTTAGCAAAGCAGTTGCCACTACCAATGGCATGCATTTGGGCCATCCACGGGTTACTGGGTTAAGGATTTTTGATAGGAAGGCTACTGGTTTTCAGTGGTCTCAGTGCTTTTGGGCTACACCCTTGTTTACACTGACAACAAGGTAGTATTGGAGTATTATAGGGTCAGGGAGAAGACCCTCAATTATCAATTATAGGTTTTAAATGTAACCTGGCTTTTAAAGGAATAGGGTATACTGTTTTTTCTTTAACTACTTGTATATCCCTTTTTCTTTCTGCTTTGTAGATGGATTTTGGAAACACAGTGGAAGGATGTTTGCTCGTTGCCCCCATTTGCCACTATAGGAATATGCGCCTCCCTTTAATTTACTAAATTCATTTTCATCCTGATCTATTATGTTGTTGTAGACCCAGTTGCAGTTGTTAAAGTACTGAGTTATCAGTTCTAAGGCCCTGGCCAAGGAGCCAAGGCTTGGAGATTGTATTGCATGGGGGGTAAGCTGGGTAGAAGAGCATCTTAAAAGGAAAGGTTGTCCAATTAGCTATATTCTGTTCTCCCTGCTGGATTATAGTTACCGGAAATTCCCATTCTTCAAGTTCTCCCTTGGCTCTAGCCTTTTGAATAGAATTTTGTATAGCACCACCAATTGCTCCAGGTTTTAATGTTGCAACTATGGGAGCAGTAAGTTTTGTAGCTAATTCATCTTCTCACCCATTAAGGGGAGAGACAGGAGGTGGCCTTTCACTTAATTCAGCAGGTAGAGCCAACAGGCTGGTAAAACATACTTTTTTGAGTTTCCCTTTCTTTTATTTTCCTCCATTTCCTGTTCCTCTCATTCAGAATCTGAAGTTAGTTTTTCACACTTGTCCTCTTCTGCATCTGAATCTGCCTTGTCGTCTGTTTTGAAATGGCTCAAGAGCTACTTTTATTAGTGCCCACATTCACCAAACCAAGACTGGAAATTTTGCTCCACCTTTATATGCTTTTTTAAAATCTCTGCCAATTCTCTCCCATTCATCCAACTCCATAGTCCCTTGTTCTGGGAACCATGGGCAAAACTGCTTTACTGCACTAAAGAGTGATAACAAATTGCTAAATATCACTCCCCCTCTTCGTAATAAATGCCTTAAGAAATTTAAATAAGCAGAATGTCTGCTTTCACTTTGTCCCATTGTTACCCTGATTCTTCCGAGTGCTCAGCTTTCCCACTGAGCTTCTTTTAGACGTCCTCGGGTGTCCTTTGATGATGCATCCTCCGCTTTCACACACTTTAGCATTCCTTCACCAGGGGCTTTGTCACCCCACATTGGGCACAGGAATGTTGGGGTGATCAGACCCAACACCAGGTCGTGGGGGTGACAAAGTCCGGTGGAGTCAAAGGACTGAGAAAAAGTTTGAAAAGTAAAGTCGGACCAGGGCGCCATTGCGACTGTGGAGGCTACAAAGACCCTGAGGGCTGGGAGCCCACACTATTTATTGGTAATCCAACAAAGAAACAGGTGGTGAGAATGTGGAGGTCAAAAGGGTAGGCACATGATCTACAGTGGTGACGGTTTAGCATTTATATGGAACATGTTCTGCTACTTGAGATAATGGGAATACAATCGATCTAGGAGCCTAGGAGGGCTAGAAGCAAGGAGCCAGCAAGTCTAGACCCATTCCAGGGGACATTATGTCAGACATGCAAGCCCTGCCTCAGCTTTCTTCCCAATACTCAGCTTTTTTCCCAACAATAGGTCACAAAGACCCTGCTGATAAAACATGATGCAGTAAAGAAGCTGGCCAAAACCCACCAAAACCAAGGTGGCAAGGAAAGTGACCTCTGGTCATCCTCACTGCTCATTATATGCTAATTATAAGACATTAAAATGCTAAAAGACACTCCCACCAGCACCATGACAGTTTACAGATGCCATGGCAATGTCAGGAAGTTACCCTCTTTGGTCTAAAATGGGGAGGAACCCTCAGTTCTAGGAATTGCCGACCCCTTTCCCAGAAAACTCATGAATAATCCACCCCTTGTTTAGCATATAATCAAGAAATAACTCTAAGTGTACTTGGTCAAGCAGCCCATTGCCCTGCCTATGGAGTAGCCATTCTTTCATTTCTTTGCTTTTTTTTTTTTTTTTTGAGACGAAGTCTCACTCTTGTCGCCCGAGCTAGAGTGCAATGGCACAATCTCAGCTCACTGCAACCTCTGCCTCCCAGGTTCAAGTGATTCTCCTGCCTCTGCCTCTCGAGTAGCTGGGATTTCAGGTGCCTGCCACCACGTCCAGCTAATTTTTTGTATTTTTAGTGGAGATAGGGTTTCACCACATTGGGTAGGCTGGTCATGAACTCCTGATCTCAAGAGATCCGACTATATGAGTGATGTCTTTCTAAGAGGAGAACAGATAGAAAGACCAACACACAGAGAAGACAGCCATGGGACGACAGAGGCAGAGACTGGGGGCATTTACAAGCCCAGGAACACCAAGGATTTCCAGCAACCTCCGAAGCTAGGATGAGGCAAGGAAGAATCCTCCCTTAGTCCCTGTCAACACATTGGCCATACCAACACCTAAAATCAACACCTTGATTTTAGCCTCCAGAACTTTAAGATAATTATATGTCTGTTGTTTTAAGCTACCAAGTCTGTGGTACTTTGTTACAGCAGTCAAACGAAACTAAACTAATCACTGAGGGTAAGATCCAGGAAACTGGGAGGTGAGGTACCAGGAGTGGTCCCTGCAATGTGTGTTTATGGTGGGAGGTGGAAGCAATGTGATACTCCAGTTCAGGAAGCAACACTGTGGTTTTCCTGGAGTTGCCATGAGCCGACTCCAGGAAAAATTCAGCCTGGTCCGAGCTGGTCCAGGATGAATTTTTTTATAAACTCATAAATCTCTGGGGTGATGATATAACAGGTTGGTTTCAAAAAAGAGAGAAAATATTCATTTTATTCTTTGAACACAACCCTAGATTCCCTCTGTTAAGTGAGTATAATACCGTTTTGGTTGGCAAGATCAAGTATGAGCTTCAAACCATAACCAGTAGAGGGCGTTATGCAAAATGGGCAGACACACAAAGGTAGTCATTGACAAGCCATTTTTTGAAACATATCATGTAGTGATTTAGACCTTAATTAAATGTCAACATTGCATTTAGACCAGAGAATGTTGCTGAATACAATGCAGAGTAGACCAAAAAGAGTTTAAAGACTTTTAATACTTTGTATCAGTCTTTGTATTTTATACTTACATAGTTTATATTAATGGCTTGATGCTTTGTTTCAGGGTTTGATACATCATGTGTCCCTGGTAATATACTTGTATCATACACTTTGCATTATATAGTTTGTATAAGTAGTTTAATATGTTATGATACTTGGGTTACCCATCTTGGCTGTTTCCAAGTATAGCCCTGACACCTCCTGTAAGGGTCCAACCTCTAAATTCAATGGTCTGCTGGACATCTCCATCAGGGTGCTTTACCTGGAGCACGTCACATGACTCAATGACTCAACTCATATTTTTTTTTTTTTTTTTTT
>NW_012109253.1:696004-721372 GCF_000951045.1 Mandrillus leucophaeus
TTTTGAGATGGAGTCTCGCTGGAGTGCAGTGGCGTGATCTTGACTCATCGCAACCTCCGCCTCCTGGGTTCAAGTGATTCTCCTGCCTCAGCCTCCTGAGCAGCTGGGATTACAGGGATGCATCACCACACCCAGCTAATTTTTGTATTTTTTAGTAGAGATGGGGTTTCACCATGTTGGCCAGGCTGGTCTTGATCTCCTGACCTTGTAATCCACCCGCCTCAGCATCCCAAAGTGCTGGGATTACAGGTGTGAGCCACCATGCCCGGCCTAAACTCATTCTTTTATCCCCTCACCTGCTTTGTCTCTGATATTTCTTATGCCAGTTAATGACATTGCCCAAACCAGAAACTTTGAAGATATTACTGGCTCCATTCTCTCCCTCTCCCTTTCAAGAATCCAATCAGGAAATTCCGTCAATTTAACTTCTCAATGATTTCCTTGCCTCTGTGTATTCACCACTGCTCCATGCCTCTAGTTCAGACAGACCCCTCTCTGACCACTTCCTCTTGGCCTCTTGTCAACTTTTCCTTCTCCTTCTCCTAACCAGTATACGCCAACGCCCTCTGGCCTGCTTTTCTTCTGACCAACGCTAGATCCTTCCGCGCGCGCGCACACACACACACACACACACACACACAGACACGCAGAGCTTCTGTCTCATTCACTGTCATGGCTTCAGTTACAGGCTGAAGATTAACATTTACACCTCCAGCTTGTGTCTGGGAGCCTATGCACTGTCTCCACTTAAATCTTTTATAGATACCTCAAACCTAACTCTTCCAAGCTGAATTTATCATTTCCCCTTAAATCTTTCACCCTTTACCATTCTTTATCTCTGAAAAGACAACACCATTCTCCCATCTGCTTCAGCAAGTGACCTGGAAATTCATCTTGACTCCTTTACTCTCCCTTTACAAGTCCTCTCGATTCTACCTCTCAGGTATCTTTTGACTCTTTGTTCTCATTTTCATCACCTGATACAAGTTTATGCTAATACCATCTCTATCTTGGACACCTTGAAAGCAACATCCTTGACCGGGCGCAGTGGCTCATGCCTGTAATCCTAGCACTTTGGGAAGCTGATGTGGATGGATTGCCTGAGCTCAGGAGTTCGAGACCAGCCTGGGCAACATAGTGAAACCCCGTCTCTACTAAAATACAACAACAACAACAAAAATTAGCCAGGCATGGCAGCGTGCACCTGTAGTCATAGCTACTCAGGAGGCTGAGGCAGGAGAATTGCTTGAACCTGGGAAGCGGACGTTGCAGTGAGCTGAGATCGCGCCACTGCACTCCAATCTGGGCAACAGAGCGAGACTCCATCTCCAAAAAAACAAACCAAAAAGCAAAACAAAAACAAACAAAAAAGCAACATCCTCCCAACTGCTTCATTCTCTCCCCACAAACATACCCTCTACCAGAGTGATCTAATGCACACCCTTCAACGCCTCCCCACTGCCTAAACGATAATGTTCAAACTCCTCAATGATGTAACATACGTAGGAGGCCCTCCATTATGTGATCTCTAACTCTCAGGTTATACTCTCATTACGCTCCACCTCCCTGCATCTGATGCTCCAGAAATACTGAACTACGTGTAGTTCTCTGCTCCTATCACACTTCAGAATTCCCATATAATCTCTTCTTTCTGCTTGGGATGGTCTCACTTATTGTCTGCCTGTACACACACTCCTTTTCAGCCTGCAAAACTTGTTCAGTCATCGCCATTTTTGAGTATTTTTTGAGTATTTCTTATTCTTCATTTTTCTGGAACAGAATTAATTTTGACTTCTTCTGTGTTACATCTCTGAACTTTGTACATATTTGAAACTATCTACTTACCTGACTTTCTCTCTAACTAGAGCACTTTTTCACAGGGAAAAGAACTATATTTTCATCATGACAGCATCTACCACAATGCCTTACAGATAGCAAAACTCAATAAATGTTGAACTAAAGTTCTGCTTGTCTTGGATGAAGAAAACCACTTTACATGGTGTAATATATGGCACTTTGGGAAAATTATTTCAAGTGATAAAAATAAAGATTTTGTTAAGCAATGATATTGCTATGTCGTATATTTAGATGCTAATAAAAATTAATCTAAGACAATTCCATAAAAACGGAAAAGTCAATTGCTGCACTCAAACTATACCTTATTGCCATAGAAGCACAGTATTTTGACTCTTTTTGTCATCGTTCATAATTTATGAATATGTCTTATCTCCCCTATCTCTAAAATATACCCCAAATCTGTCCCCTTGAATCCATTGTTAAACTAACTGTGGCTCCAGGCCACCATCGTATCTCATCTGGATTACTGCAAAAGCCACCTGACAGGTCTTCTCCACATGGCAGCTGTTGTGCTCCTTTTTAAATATATGAATAGATAACATCATGTCACTTCCCTGTTACAAAACCTCCAATTGCTTCCCATTGCACCAGAATATTCAAACTCCTTAACACGGCCTATGTGGTCCTAAATGATCTGCTTTTCTGCACCTATACTACCTCTGTGACTGAGCCTGTCCCGCCACCTCTTCCACACTACTCCTGCCTCACTAGCTGTTAGTGTTCCTTGATGGGGTTAGCACCTTAGAGCCTCTGCACCTGTTCCCTGCACCACCACAACCCTGCATGGCAGTCTTCTGTTATGCAGATCTCAGCTCAAATGGCATCGCCTTAAAGAGGCCCCCTTTCTCACCCAATTTAAAGCAGCTCCCAGACACCCTGTTCTGTTTTCTCTTCTTCTTCTTCTTTTTTTTTTTTTTTTTTCTGAGATAGAGTTTCACTCTTGTTGCCCAGGCTAGAGTGCAATGCTGCAATCTCGGCTCACTGCAACCTATGCCTCTCAGGTTCAAGCAATTCTCCTGCCTCAGCCCCCCAAGTAGCTGGGATTACAGGCGCCCACCACCACGCTCAGCTAATTTTTGTAGTTTTAGTAGAGGCAGGGTTTCCCCATGTTGGCCAGGTGGGTCTCGAACTCCCAACCTCAGGTGATCTGCCCATCTTGGCCTCCCAAAGTGCTGGGATTACAGGCATGAGCCACCATGCCCAGCCGTTTTCTCTTCATTTTTAACCACTTAGCAGTAGAGCTGAGTGGTAAAGCACATGAGCGCTAGGCTCAGACTCTGGGCTCACATACCAGCTGGATGGCTTGGGCAAAGCACTTCATCTTTCAGTGTCTGCTTTTAGAGTAACAATGGTACCTACTTCGTAGAATCGTTATGAAGCTAAATTAGGGAATATATTCAAAGTGCTTACCATAGAATTACTTCATAGCAAGGCATATTAATGCATGTTGCTTATTAATTTTTGTTTGTTTCTTTATTGTTTGGCTCTTCCTTTTGTATCTTGCTTATATCCTCCCCTGAACCCTCCCACCCTCCAAACATATAAAAACAAAGAGTAGAGAGACCTAAGGTAAGTAGAGACCTTACACAACTTCTTTATTTCCCAATGCGGGCCAGGTATGTTTGTTGAATGAATGAAGTATTGAAAACAAGTGATGAAGGTGTTTATGTTTATCTCAAATTAGTCTCATTAAAAAAAACTCTCAGATCTACAGAGGCTCTCAGATTTCTGATCTGAGAATTACTGCAGTTTCTTTGTTCTTTCTTAGTTTCTATCTCTTAGTGTACTGCTTAAGCGAAGTCACACTTCACTGAGAGGCAGAAATAAATATTGCTACTGTCACTTACAAACTAGAGGAATATGAATAAGCTGCTTGGCTGTGCTAATCCTCAAGAGGCTCATCTATAACACTGAGAGTGTTACTGCCAGTGGAAGAGGGAAGGCTGAGTTAGGTGTGGGGATTTTTGGATTTGTTTGCTTGTTTGTTTTTGGTTCGGTTTGGTTTTTTCATTAGCTCTAAGATCTATGTTTTCATGAACATATAGTCAAAATCTAGGAGAAAAATATTGTTGACTAAGTAAAACTTGAATTTATTTTGCAGATTTCCTGAAAGCAAGTAATGTAACTAAATCCAGTAGTCAGCTTGGTTTATATCTCCAGGATTATTTCTGATCACCCATAAAGATTAGCTTCTGGCTGGACATGGTAGTTCACAGCTGTAATCCCAGCACTTTGGGAGGCCGAGGTGGGCAGATCACCTGAACTCAGGAGTTCAAGACCAGCCTGGCCAACATGGTGAAACCCTTTATCTACTAAAAATACAAAATTAGCCAGGCGTGGTGGAGGACACCCATAATCCTGGCTACTTGGGAGGCTGAGGCAGGAGAATGGCTTGAACCCTGGAGGCAGAGGTTGCAGTGAGCCAAGACTGCACCATTGCACTCCAGCCTGGGCAACAAGAGAGAGACTCCATTTCAAAAAAAAAAAAAAAAAAAAGAATTAGCTTCTAATTTTCTGCACATATACTCACACACAAACCTAAACATAAACATTCCTATCTGTCTAGAATTATGAGCTTAACCAGTAACTTAAAAGCAGTGGCTCATGCCTGTAATCCCGGCACTTTGGGGAGCCAGGACAGGCAGATCACGAGGTCAGGAGTTCGAGACCAGCCTGGCCAACATGGTGAAACCCCATCTCTACTAAAAATACAAAAATTAGCTGGATGTGGTGGTGGGCACCTGTAATCCCAGCTACTCGGGAGGCTGAGGCAGGAGAATTGCTTGAACCTGGGAGGCGGAGGTTGCAGTGATCTAATGCCATTGCGCTCCAGCCTGGGCGACAAGAGCAAGACTCCATCTCAAAAACAAAACAAAACAAACAAACAAAAAACAACATCAAAAACAACCCCGCCCCCCAAAAAACAGAGAGAGAACTTGTTTGAAATACCATGAAAGTGTGCCCTTCTTACCAGTTTTCCTTCAACTTTGAAGAGGAAGCCAACTGTTTCCTAAAAATATCATTATCAGAATCTAATTTATGGTTATTTCACTTCTATTGATTAGATTAAATTAAAATTACTATCTTAAGATGCATAATTATATATACCAGGTGTTTTAAGATCTTCATCAATAAGTTTGGAGTTGTCATCCTACCACTTTCTTGAAACAG
Organism: Mandrillus leucophaeus; assembly: GCF_000951045.1. NCBI lineage: Eukaryota > Metazoa > Chordata > Mammalia > Primates > Cercopithecidae > Mandrillus > Mandrillus leucophaeus. The sequence continues at coordinate 701,033 of NW_012109253.1, forward strand.
GTCTTTAAATGTTTTCCTTCTGGATTTCTGGTTGAAATTTTGCTAGTGAAGTTTTCTCTCTCCCATTCAGTACTCACCTCTTCACCCCCAATAATTAACAAGAAATCTGGGTTTCAATGTATTTCTGCTACCATTGACCCACTGAAAGAATTTTTTAGGTGATATCCACAATTTTCTCCAATAAAAAGTTTTATTTTTTCCCTTTGTAGTAATTTGTGGAGAGATCTTCCGATGAAGAACCAAAATTCTGTGTCAAATTTTTACCCTCTAGTTTTAGCATTCATTTATAATTTTCCGTGGTTACTAGTTGGCATTCTATTTTAAGAAAAGCCTTTCTTCTTTCCTCATTTATTTATATTAATATAGATTGCTGAGTTTTATTTTAATTAATGGGTTATAATCCATTACGATGATTCATATTGATGGTAAAATTATCCTAGGTTTAGCCACTAGAAGACCCTTCAAGTTGGCAACTGTGGACCTTTGACCAGTTCCTATCATTTTTTGAGCACTTCCGCATCTCTGGCACAACAGGTTCATCTTGTACCTTACAGCGCCAGCCCTGGTATCAGCCTTTTCTCCAGAGGTGGTGTCAAAAAGCCGCGGTTCCTTTTATTGGAGCATGGGATTTAGAAACAAGACGTGGGTGCTAGATGTCTTTCATTGCTTGAGCCAGAAGAATTTAATATCTTCTTTTGCCATATATCAGCTAGAACTTGCGAACCACTCCAAGTCTGGCTCCAGAAAACAGAATTTTTATTTCCTTTCTCAGTACTCTGAGTCAGAATGACCCACTTGCTTTGTCCAGAGACTCGTCACACTGAAACTATTTTCCATTTGAGACCCTCCAGGAGCAAAGCCATCCTCACACGCATGCAGTACAAACCAGTGTCCTCCAGGGTCCGCTGTGCTACCGCCGCCGCAGAGACAGAGCCTTCCTCAAACCTGGAGTGACTGCCACACTTTGCAAGGACACCGTAGAGGGGGCACGTCCGCGCTCCAACTTCCTCCCGACGCAGCCTCTGATTGGCTCCTGGGCTTATAAGAAACGCGTGAATGAGCAGCTGCCGCGGGCAGAAACTTGCCGGAGGTCTCCGGGTGGCATCGCCCTTTCCTCTTTGCCAACCCGCTGGCGAGCCGAGCCGGGGGAAGATGAGGTCGTCCTGTGTCCTGCTCACCGCCCTGGTGGCGCTGGCCGCCTATTACGTGTACATCCCGCTGCCCGGCTCTGTGTCCGACCCCTGGAAGCTGATGCTGCTGGACGCCACTTTCCGGGGTGCACAGCAAGTGGTGAGGTGCAGCTCAGCGCTGCTTCTCTCTTCCTCCTCTTACGCAATATTTGAAGGGGATACAAAATTCCTCTGCCGGGTTCCACGAAAACGCAGGTTTTTCCTAATGCATTGAGGCTATCGCTTTTTAAGGTGGTCCAATCGGGAATTTTCAGGGTATCGCTTTCGCCTCCTTGCCAGCAGCGGGCTAGATCTGCATTTCCCCATCTGCGTTTGTGACACGGAAGAAGTGCTTGAATGGAATATGACAACTGTTTAAACCTTCGTCTGTCCTAAATATCTTCCTCTTCCTTGGTTTGCAACGTCAAAAGGCAAATCCTTCAGCATTTTATAAACCACTCTTCTGCACACTGTCGTTCTCCCATAGGGGCCGGCAGAGAGTGAGTTAAATGTTTTTAGGAGAGCTCGGGAAAAGCAGGCTTTGGTTCCTGGGAATGCAGCCACCTTAGAAGCAGAAGCAGGCAAGGGCAGTCTCCCAGTATCCCCAGTCTGTGGAGCGCTCCGTTCCGGGACACAGCAGGCAGGGCTCTCCATCCAAGCACTTGAGGGATTTCTCGTTTCACCCGAGGCAGATCTCAGTTCAGCCCAAGAAAGGGGACTGGGAGGCTGGGCTGGCCGAAAGGAGGTGAGGAGGCGTTTCACCTGAGGCAGATCTCAGCTCAGCCCAAGAACGGGGACTGGGAGGCTGGGCTGGCTGAAAGGAGGTGAGGAGGCGGCAGCCCTGGTTTGCATGATGCATGTTTTCTGCTTGCCCTACAGCATTTATTTTATGTCCTTGGCTGTCAGATAACCTTTTCCTGAGTGAGGTTACCTGCCTTAACCCGTGAGGGTAGCATTTCTCTCCACTGTATCATGGGTGTGTGTTCATTCCTCCCATGGACAGGAAAATGTAACTGTCTCTGGTTTATTCCATGGTAAGAGGCATTATTTTTAGTGTCAGAGAATCTAAAATCTAAACTACAGTCTGCAGCCAAGGCTGAGCCCTCTGATTGGACAGTATTTCTGAGCAGCCTGCTCTATCTAAACTCTAACCTTCTCCAAAACTAAGCCTCCTCCCTCCTCACAACCTTGGGCTTTAATCTTAGAATATTTTTATAAACTCCTTCTTTCAGAAATGACAACTAGAGAAAGAGGAAAAAAAAATCATTTCAACCTGAGAAAGCTGATTTTTAAAAAATCATGATTTTCCCAGAGGGTTTATATTCCTGTTCCCTGTCCATTCACTATGTGTAGGATTACATAATCTGTGGGGCTTTATCCTGTGAAAAGTCCCCTTACTAGGGTATTGTAGCACATTCCTAACATGGATTTGCTTTTCCTGAATTCAGCCACATTCTCACCTCCAAAGCTCTTTTTCTCTCTTACAAAAGGTCTATGAAACTATAGACCTCTGCCCCCCTTCCTTTCCTCCTGCTTCCTATAATGTTGTCATGGTGAAAATGATCATCCCCTTCTTTAGCACTGGTGTCAATAAAGTCAGTCTTGGTGTAGGAAGCCCTGCAATCCCTCTCCTCCCCCATGAAATTATGTAATTTGAAAGTAATACCCTTCAAAGATTGAGGAACAGTGATGTTTACTTGGTGTTTACCTGGGTGGGTTAATGGTCTTCTACAATAGCTTAAACATAGGAAAACAGGAAAAAGATCAAACTCCTGTGTTGGCTGCAGAGATTATTCTTAGTTTTCAGGTCACCAAAGAAGTCTTTTCCATCATAAGTAATCTCGGACAAGCTAGGTTTGGAGAAAAGCTTTTCTTTCCCAGCTAGGCTTGCCAACCCATCAAGGACAAGGCTGTGTAAGGTCCGCCACAGAGTATACCCTCAGGTGGCGCTTGAGAATGATAGTGGGTGTAACCTGAAGTCAGTAATAGATGAGGTAACCAGTGTTCTCACCTGACACTGTGGCTCAGGAGTGGATTTGCAGAGAAATGGCTCTTACCACTTCTCTTCTAAATTGTGAAATATCAGAAAGATCATTATTCAGATGGAAACATATTCTACCCAATAAAGCAATTTACCAGTGTCACCTCAAATCTTCCTGAGCTTTCCCTGTAAAACAGGGCAATATCTGCCTTGTAGGTTTGCTGTAAGGTCTAGTAATGTATTTAAGTGCCTGGTACTTGTAGTGCGTCTTCTAGTTGTCCCAAAGGGTTCATTGTGGATTGTGGGAACATCTATAAGAATGCTTACCTTTTTTGAAGCAATAAAATAAATATAAACTGGAAATAATTTATATAGTTGAAACCTGGAGCGCTACTACTAAATTGCATGGTGTCATGGCCTGGCGCGGTGGCTCGCACCTGTAATCCCAGCACTTTGGGAGACCAAGGCAGGGAGATCACGAGGTGAGGAGTTCGAGACCAGCAGCCTCACCAACATAGTGAAACCTCGTCTCTACTAAAAATACAAAATATTAGCCAGGCCTGGTGGCAGGTGCCTGTAGTCCCGGCTACTTGGGAGACTGAGGCAGAAGAATCGCTTGAATCCGGGAGGCGGAGGTTGCGATGAGTCGAGATCGTGCCACTGCACTCCAGCCTGGGCAACAAGAGTGAAACTCTGTCTCAAATCAATAAATAAGTAAATAAATAGCATGATGTCAACCTCGTTACTCAAATAATTTTAGTTCGAATTGATTGGCTCAATTACAAAATCTATTGAAGCTGTTTGAGAGATTAAGCTCAGCCTATTTCCTAACACAGCGTCAGCCGCCTACCATCAAGAAATGTGAATGTTATTCTGTTGTCATTGGCAAATACTTCACCCTTTACTACTCTTTATCTCCTTTATCTTGTACAGTGAGTCAGATGATTGAGATTATGTTCATTGCGCTTTTCTTCGTTGGGGTTCCCCATAGTCCCTAAGGAGAAACTACTTAGGCTCTCTCTGACTCATCTCAAACACGAATGCTGTTAGAATCACCTAAGAACTGTTTAAAACAAAACAAACAAACAAAAAAACACTTGATGCTCAAGTTACACCACATACCAAACTTACTTAGAATCTCTGGGAGATGAATGTTCTTAGCAGTGTTTAAGAAAAGTTCCGGCCGGGCGCAGTGGCTCACGCCTGTAATCCCAGCACTTTGGAAGGCCGAGACGGGCGGATCACGAGACCATCCTGGCTAATACGATGAAACCCCGTCTCTACTGAAAATACAAAAAAATTAGCCTGGCGTGGTGGCGGGCGCCTGTAGTCCCAGCTACTCGGGAGGCTGAGGCAGGAGAATGGTGTGAACCTGGGAGGCGGAGCTTGCAGTGAGCCAAGATCGCCACTGCACTCCAGCATGGGCAACAGTGCCAGACTCCGTCTCAGTAATAATAATAATAATAATAATAATAATAATAAAAGAAAAGTTCCCCAGATGATCTTAATTGCAGCAAAACTTGAGAACCAATGCTCTATAAGATAAAAGGCATTGCTGTTGTAGACAATATATTTTCCTGAAACTGCATGTTATATTGCATACGTGTTGCTGAAAATGAGCCCCTTTGCATTAGCATGGATTAGTTCATCAGATTAGTTGATACTTTGGCCCTAAGGGGATAAAATACTAGCTAGGCAAATTTCAGTGTTATAGCAAAGCCACCAGAAGATGTGAGCAGTGGAAAAGCACAAACAAAAGGAGCTCTGGGAAGGGCAGAGGTGTAATTTAGATGACCAGGCAGCAGGAGACTAGAGGAACAAAAGAAGAGAGTCTGGGGAAGTCCTGAAGGCTGATTTCCACATGCTATGCAGACAGATTTTTTTTTTAAATGGTAATCTCAGTGCAGGTTAAAATACTGAGAAGTGTACACTGCTGGAGAAAATATATGTTAGAACCACGTTTTTGTAGAGCGGTTTGACAATATCCATCAGAAGCCTTAGCAGTGTGTTTATTTTTTGACCCCATAATCCCTCTAAGATAGAATTTATGGTAAGTAATGATGGATATAGGCAAACCTCTAGCTATAAAGATGGAAACATTTTACAGGATTAAAAAATTTGTTCATCGGCACCATAAGACAAAGATAAAAAAACCCAAAAGCTTGTTGAACTAGTCTAAAAGCACTGCCACTTATAATAAATGTGAAGGAACATTCAGCAATCTTTTTTTCTTTTATTTGCAGCACCATTTCAACGAATGAAGGCCGGGCATGGTGGCTCACGCCTGGAATCCTAGCACTTTGGGAGGCCAAGGCGGGCAGATTACCTGAGGTCAGGAGTTCAAGACCAGCCTGGCCAATATGATATGGTGAAACCCTGTCTCTACTAAAAAATACAAAAAATTAGGCTGGTGCAGTGGAGCGCGCCTGTAATTCCAGCTACTTGGGAGGCTGAAGTGCCACTGCATTCTAGCCTGGGCTACAGAGTGAGACTTCATCTCAAAAAAAAAAAAAAAAAGAAAGAAAAAAGAAAAAATTTAAGAGCAGTAAAAGACTAAATAATGGTAAATTCATATTTGGGAATACTAGGCAGTTAAAAAAATTTAGGTTGTAAAATGTTTAATGACATGCAAAAGATGTGTACTACGTGTTAAGCAGGAAAAGGCTACAAAATAGTGTATACACTATTTATATATCAAAACATGTATCTATGTTTGTATAGAAAAAGCAGAAAGATATAATTTAAAACATGATTTTTTCTTCTGGGCCATAAGGTTGTATCTTCAGTTTTCATATTGGTATATTCTAGATTTTCTACAATGAACATGTAGTAATAAATTATTTTAAAACTTCTTTTATCCAGGCATGGTAGCTCATGCCTGTAACCCCAGCACTTTGGGACGCTGTTGCGCCAAACCCCCATTAACCTCAGTAGTGAAGGCACCAGGTTGAAGAGGCTGAAGAAGATTCCCAGAGCCTGCAGACAAGACTTGTTGCTGTTGAGATGGAGTCTCACTCTGTCACCCAGGCTGGAGTGCAGTGGCGTGATCTCAGCTCACTGCAACCTCCACCTCTGGGTTCAAGTGATTCTCGTGCCTCAGCCTCCGGAGTAGCTGGGATTACAGGTGTATACCACCATGCCTGGCTAATTGTTGTACTTCTTAGTAAGGATGGGGTTTCGCCATGTTGGCCAGGCTGGTTTTGAACTCCTGACCTCAGGTGATCCACCAGCCTTGGCCTTCTAAAATGCTGGGATTCCAGGCATGAGCCACCGTGCCCAGCCAAAACATAGGGTTTTATTAGGGGCTTACAAACAAGGGAAAGAGTTCAGTGGTGGTGGGCTGGACAAAAGAACTACTTTATATATAGAAATGGGCCATTGGCAGCAGGCTGGACAACATATCTGTCTTTCTGCAGTACAGTGGTGGCAGGCAGGGCAGGAAAACCACAACTGCCTGCAAACATGCAGTTTACATAGCATTGCCACTTGATGTCCTCCCCCTAATGACTTCCACCTGGCAACCTTCATTTAACCCAAAACTCAGGGCCCCAATCCACTGTACATCCCTGAAGGGGTGGCCTGCCCCTCCACACCTGTGGGTGTTTCTCGTTAGGTGGAACAAGAGACTTGAGAAAACAAATGAGACACAGAGACAAAGTATAGAGAAAGAAAAAGTGGGCCCAGGGGACCGGCGCTCAGCTTACAGAGGACCCACGCCGGCACTGGTCTCTGAGTTCCCTTAGTGTTTATTGATAATTATCTTTATCATCTTAAAGATAAGGGAGTGGCAGGACAATAGGATCATCGAAGGGAGAAAATTAGCAATAAGACATATGGACAAAGATCTCTGTGACATGAATAAGTTCAAAAGAAAATGCTATGTCTTGATATGCATATGTAAACATCTCCATAAACCTTTTAGCAGCATTGTTTCAGCCTATCACATGGGGAGAAACCTTGGACAATACCTAGCTTTCCTAGGCAGAGGTCCCTGCGTAGTTGAAATTAAGAGAATGGTGATGACTTTTAACGAGCAAGCTGCCTTCAGGCACTTGTTTAACAAAGACACATCCTGCACAGCCCAAAATCCATTAAACCTTGAGTCACCACAGCACATGTCTCTTGCAAGGACGAGGTTGGGGGTAGGGTCACAGATTAACAGCATCTCAAATACAGAACAAAATGGAGTCTCTTATGTCTACTTCTTTCTATATAGACACAGTAACAGGCTGATCTCTCTTTCTTTTCCCCACACATCCCATGTTCCATGGTGGGGATTGCTCACATGTTTATCATATATAGGGAAAAAATCACTGGGTTGGGCACTTGGGGACTCCCTAGCTCAGAACACACATTTAGGTGTGTCAGCCCTACAGGGTCATTCTCAGAATGTGCTTAGGTTATTGCTATCAGCTGAGTTTACAGAGGCTGAGGTGCAAGAATCACTTGAGGTCAGGAGTTCGAGAGCAGCCTGGGCAACATAGTGAGACGGTGCCAGCCTCCCCATCTCTACAAAAAATGTATTAAAAAAATAACTTTTTCCCCCAGGGATAATTTTTCTATTTCTAAAGTGGAATTGATGTGCGTATGCATATCAATGTATATTTTAGTATTTGCTTTATGAGGAAAACCGAATTTCTTTTAAAAAGACTTTACCGGATCCCCTGATATAGCTATCATAGTGCCATGCTTTGTGCTCAGTTACCTAGACTTAACATGAATTGAAATCCTGTATGAAGCTTTGGGGAGACACTAAAGTGACCTAGAAGAAACCACAGTCTAGTAGGATGGAGAAGTCATGTTAATATACAGCTATTAAAAAGCTAGGAGCTGAGAGGTGTAGAACAGGTGTAGTTACAAAATCTCATAGGAGGGAGTTTAGAATGTATAGTTTAGAAGAGTGATAAACTCTTCTGAAGAGTGATCCTCCTGCTTTGGCTTCCCAAAGTGCTGGGATCACAGGCATGAGCCACCGTGCCTACCTGTAATTGAATTTTCAAGTGAAAAACCAGACTATATTGCCTGCCTAATCTAAGGTGTGTCATATTATGAAATTTTAACAGGCTCTTTTTCAATGTTTAATAAAATTAAAACCCTGCAAGTCGTCACTTACTAAATGAACACCAAGGTGAGGAGCTGGTCTGGCAAAACAGAAATGTGTAGGGCAGATACCTAAACTTGAGAAGCTTACAGTCAAGTGGGGGATGATAAACCAACTGCCGGTGTTAAGGTGGGCATTTGAATGATGGAAGGAAAATGTGACTAAAGGTAATAATGGTGTCCCAAGGGAGCTCGGAGCATGAGCCTGGCTTGTCTTGATTATTCTCTAACTTACTACTGCTTATACTATGAATCTTTTCCGTGACATAATGTAAAAGAAGTGCTGAAATAGGTATTTGTGCTGCGTGTTCCTCTGTTTCTTATGGGTGACAGTGCTTTTGGACTAGTTGATCAAGGATTTTTATCATGCCAAATGTCCCCAAAGTTGTTGAGACTTAATGTCACCTCACCTGAATTCTCTGTGCATGATGTGCTTTTGGGCTGTGTGGGTGTGGTTTAAATGACAGCTCAGGTGGAAACTGCAGAATTCCAACGTGCTAACCTCTTTCATAACAGTTTTGAACTGGAATATTTACTGTTGTCAGGTAAATTTAACTTTAAAACATCAGTAAATAATGATTGTCCAGAAATTGTGATGATGCCTATTTCTTCATGCACATTGTAACTTCACTAACCACAATTTTTAGCTGATTTGCTAGGATTTTTCTTTAAACATATGGCAGCAAAAGGTTTTAAGAATAGTGTCGGGGGCATTATTTAATCAGTATTAGTTCTGACAGGTGAACAACCTGAGTTGGTCTCTGCAGATAGTACCTATGAAAAATTAAGGTCAGATTGATTCAGCTACCAGGTGTGTAAGATAATGCCCAATTTATAGTTTCCTTTTTATTTTTTCTGGCACTTCTACAAATATAGCCCTAAGCATAGAAATACCCTCATTATTTTAATGGGACATCCTATCTCTACCGTGCAATTTGAGCTTGATCTGAGACATTTCTATGATGTGAAAGTACAGTTAATCATTCTTAAATGTTCATTTTATGCACAATTGCTTCTTTTAAAATAACATATATTTACTTTTTTTTTTTTTTTTTTTTTTTGAGATGGAGTCTCGCTCTGTCACCCAGGCGGGAGTCCAATGGTGCCATCTGGGCTCACTGCAACCGCCACCTCCCAGGTTCAAGCAGTTCTCCCGCCTGAGCCTCCCAAGTAGCTGGGATTACAGGCACCTGCCATCATGCCCGGCTAATTTTTTTTTTTTTTTGTATTTTTGTAGGGACAGGGTTTCACCATGTTGGCCAGGCTGGTCTCGAACTGCTGGCCTTAGGTGATCCAACCACCTTGGCCTTCTAAAGTGCTGGGATTACAGGTGTAAGCCACCACGCCCAGCCATATTTACTTTTTAAAAGAAAATATGTAACACCACAAATATGTGTCATCCTTCTGCAGGAGGCATGCTGGTCCTCTCTGAATTGTTCTGATTTTAGTATATATGCTGCTGAAGTGAGCACCATGTATTTATTTTTGCTGCCAAATGAAATTATGTGGGAACTGTCTACCACTTCTCCTTCATTTTATGTTTGTATAGAATGAAGAAATGTAATTGACTTTATTTTTTTTTTTAACCTTTTATTTTTTTCTTAGAGACAAGGTCTCGTTCTGTCACCCAGGTGGGGATGCAGTAGTGTGATCACAGTTCACTGCAACCTTGAACTTCTGGGCTCAAGGGATACTCCTGCCTCAGCCTCTTGAGTAGCTGGGACTACAGGTGCGTGCCACCATGCCTGGCTTTTTTTTTCTTTTTTAGGAAAGACAAAGTCTTGCTATGTTGCCCAGGCTGTTCTCAAGCTCCTGGGCTCAAGTGATCCTCCCACTTTGGCTTCCCAAAGTGCTGGGATCACAGGCATGAGTCACCGTGCTTACCTGTAATTGAATTGTCAAGTGAAAAACTGGACTATATTGCCTGCCTAATCAAAGGTGTGTCATATTATGAAATTTTAACAAGCTGTCTTTCAGTGTTTAATAAAATTAAAACCCTGGAAGTCATCACATATTAAATAAACGTTAACTGAACTCAAAGGCAAGGGGCTGGTCTGGTAAAACAGAAATGTGTAAGGCAGAAATGTGTACCTAATCTTGAGAAGCTTACAGTCAAGTGAGGGGTGATAAACCAACTGCCAGTGATAAGGTAGGTGCTTGAATTATGATAGAGGCATCTGTGGGTTGCTGCAAGAGTCTTGGAAGAAACATCTAAAGTGGACCTGGGCACTGGGGAAACGTGTCTAATCTGAGATGTCAAGATTGAGTGCTTACAGTAAAAATAACATCTATTGAGCATATAGTGAGCATTTACTCTGTGGCAGATACTGTGCTATGTGCTTTGTGTGCAGTTAGTTTAGCCCATGGTATAGGTGTTCTTAATGTGACAAAGGAGGAGACTGAAATGCAAAGAAAAATGACTTGCTTAAAGTGACACAGTTTATATGAGGTAGAGCCTGAATTCAGTTCCAGCCTGTGTTACTCCTGAACTCAGGAGTTTAGATCTGTGCTAGATTTCCTTATAATAGAAACCAGAGAAGAGAAGGGTGAAAGGGGCATTCCAGCCAGAAGCAGCAGTATGTGAAGGTTCTAGTGGGAGGGGATGGTATAGCTGAGGAACTACAAGTGGTTTAGACTGACTGAAGCTTAAAGTTCAAAGGTCAGAGAGGGAGGCAGAAGGGAAGCACCAGTCAGGTGAGGAAGAGCTCTGTGGACAAGAAAGGAGCAACCGAAAGTCTTCTAGCAGAGAAGTCACATGCTCAAAACTGTGTTTTAGAATAGTCCTTCACAGTGGCAGTGTAGACACTGGAATGTAAGAAAGCAAAAGTGGGCCAGGCGCGGTGGCTCACGCCTGTAATCCCAGCACTTTTGGAGGCTTAGGCAGGCGGATCACAAGGTCACAAGTTTGAGACCAGCAATGGCCTGTATAGTGAAACCCTATCTCTACTAAATATATATATATACACATATATATAAACTAGCCAGGCGTGGTGGCGTGCACCTGTAGTGCCAGCTACTCAGGAGGCTGAGGCAGGAGAATCGCTTGAACCCAGGAGGTGGAAGTTGCAGTGAACCAAGATTGTGCCACTGCACTGCAGCCTGGGCAATAGAGGGAGACTCCATCTTAAAAAAAAAAAAAAAAAAGGCAAAAGACTATTTAGGAAATGCTAATTCAGGTGAGAGCATGAACTAATGATGTGGGACTGATTTGGAAGACAGCTGATCAGAGCTGCTGTTGGAGGGGAGAGTATGGAGCAGTGGAGAGGAAGGAGTCAAAGATGACTCCTGGGACAGATTCTGGAATAGTTGGGTGAATGGGGACCATGACCCTGATTTGGGAGCAAGAGCAGAACTAGGGGTGAAAGTATAAAGTTTGGGACCCTGTTTTGAAATGTCAGCTGACTAGTCAAGGATAGCTGTTCATAAACAGCTGCATATACAGATCCAGAGCTCAGGAGACAGAGCTGGGCTGGTGATATGGATTTGGGAGTGGTCGGCAAATGGATAGTGGCAGAAGTAGTTGAAACAAAGGTGTTTGGAGTGAGAGAAAGATCTGGGGGATTCTACCAAGGGTGCCCCTGGGGGACACCAGTGGCGAGTGGAAAAAGAGGCTATCCCTGAGAGAAATGAGACCTTAAGGAACATAACTTTTTAGCATACCTCATATTTATAAAGTACTCTAGATTTTATGAAGGTTTTTACTAATATCACCTCTTTTCATTTTTTCAATAAATGACTGGTTGCCATTGTTATTTCCTTTTGTCAGCTAAGGGAACTTGAGGTTCAGAAAGAGTCAAGGACATCATCAAGATCATATGATCAGGGCCAGGCACAGTGGCTCACACCTGTAATCCCACGGCAGGAGGCCCCTTGAGGCCAGGAGTTCAAGACCAGCCTTGGCAACAAAGTAAGACTGTCTCTGCAAAAAGTAATTAGCTGGATGTGGTGGCACGTAATCTCAGCTACTGGGGAGAATGAGGACCTCTTGAGCGTAGAAGGTAAAGGCTGTGGTGTGTGATCACACCACTACACTCTAGCCTGGGTGACAGAGCAAGACCCTGTCTCTTAAAAGAAAGTTTTTTTTTAAACCTGTGAAATGGGAACTGCAATAGAAATTCATGGTCTCTTAGTTTCATGCCCTCCCTGCTGGGCTATGCTGTGAGGACACTCATGATAACTTAGTCACTAGTGATTTTTTTGTCCTGATTTCTTTTTTTTTTTTTGAGCTTCCACAATTAATCTACATCAGTGCTTCTTACTATTTTTCGTGTCAGAAACAGTTACATTTGTGTTGTATACTGGGGATTATGGAAGCAATTTTGGGGGAATCTGTATGAGCTTGAATAACAGAATTCACAAGATTTATAAAGAGTTACACAAATGGTTCTCAAATAGAATGCCAACTCTGATGCCAACTCTTCAACTCTGTATAGTTAGACAAAATGGCTTTAAGTTTTTACCTCTATAAAATATTTAAACATTGATAGCTAGTGCCCCACCTGTAATCCATTTGTAGAATACCTGTTGGGAAGCTCACCTTTCCCTGGTTTGTAACTTTTAAAATGTATGTCTATTATCGTTGATATTAAACACAGATAGATAGTCCCCAAGTTACATGTATTTAGGTAGCCATATAACTTATTGTCCAAACCAGGACATCTTTGAGAGTAGCAGGGACTGCTATTAATAATCATGCTAGGTCAACAGTGTTTTTTTCTTTGTTTTGAGACAGGGTCTCTGTGGCGCAGGCTAGGGTGCAGTGGCATGATCTTGGCTCACTGCAACCTCTGCCTCCCCAGGTTCAAGCAATCTTCCCACCTCAGCCTCCCAAGTAGCTGGGACCACAGGCACACACCACCATGCCCAGCTGATTTTTGTATTTTTTGTAGAGACGAGGTCTCCCTATATTGCCAGGGTGGGTCTTAAACTCCTGGGTTCAAGTGATTCTCCTGCCTCAGCCTCCCAAAGTGCTGGGATTACGGGTATGAGGCACCATGCTTGGCTCAGGACAATGGTTTTAAACCTGAATGATTCTCAGTCAAACCAGGACGGATGCTCAGGCTGCATTTATTTGTCTTGCACACATTAGGCCTAATCACGTCAAGGTTGTGAAATGATCCCTTGTTACCAGCCCTGAGTGCTCCAGTCTGACTGTTAATCCTCCAGTTGCCACTCCTCCACCCCACCCACACTTCCTATCCCCTGTAGAATAAAAGTGCTAAGTTCTTTGGCTGGCACTTGGTGCTTGCTACAACCTGGCACCATTTTGCTGACTGCAGCCTCACTGTGTCATAGATGACAGTTTAGCTCGTGAATCTGCTTATGCTTCTCCTGTTGTCCCCTCTGTCCCAGATCCCCTCCCACCCTTTTACTTTGGCCAGTATCCAATATTTCAATACCAACTCAGAAATCATCTCTTTTGAGAACTTCCCCATCTCCTTCCCTTAATTGCTTTCTCAACACTCTGCTAGTGTTTTGTTTTTCTTTTATGGCCCTTAGATGTTGCTTATGTTGCTACTTATGTACAGGCACCCCCACCAAATCATAAATTTTCTCACCTATCATAGACATAAGTTTCCTCTTACTGCTTTAGGACTTTTGTTTTTGTTTGAAAACCATTCGTGATAGAGAAACTAAAGAGAAATTAGGAATTCATGGTTCTGCTTGCATTATCACTGTGTTACTGCATCTGTCACATGGGGCAGGCCCTGTGCTTCCACGCGCTTCTGACTCTGAACGTAGACAAAAATGTTTGTGTTGTCCTTCACAACTGTGTTTTGCAAGCCTCACTGTTTTCTGGGTTTCTAACTTCCTCATGTTTTAATAGATTTTTGCTTGTTTTCAAATTTGTCGTGAATTATGTGTCTGTTTCTAACTAAATGTTAGTTATAGGCCATCTCCTTAAAAGAACACTGGTGATTTTCCATATTTGATAGTCATCTGCCTTTTCTTTTTCCCCCTGAATAGGGTAGTTGATGAATACCCCATGAGAGACTGAGACCCTTTTCTGAGCTGCCTGTCCCGTAATGTTGTCCCTGCCCTGAGACTCAAACTATCTTTCTTTGAACTCTTTGAAATCTAGTTTTTAAAAAGTGGAAGATGTTTATCTCACTGTTTCTGGTATATGCATCATTTCCAAGGTAAAGTCACTTTGTCCCAAGGTTTCAGGCACTTCCATTTCACTGCACACAGTTCTTCCTTGTTTGTGAGAGGCAAGGCCAGACAGCAATTATCCAGGCTTCCTTAACTTTCTTTGCAAAGCAAGTCAATTCTGCTTTTAGAGGCCGGGTGCAGTGGCTCACGCTTGTAATCCCAGCACTTTGGGAGGCTGAGGCAGGGGTATCACCTGAGATCAGGAGTTCAAGACCAGCCTGGCCAACATGGTGAAACCCCGTCTCTACTAAAAATACAAAAATTAGCCGGTTGCCGGGCGTGGTGGCGGGTGCCTGTAATCCCAGCTACTTGGAAGGCTGAGGCAGGAGAATCGCTTGAACCTGGGAGGCGGAGCTTGCAGTGAGCCGAGATCACGCCACTGTACTCCAACCTGGGTGACAGAGTGAGACTCCATCTCAAAAAAAAAAAAAAAAGAAAAAAAAAATTCTGCTTTTAGAAAAAGATCGGCTTTTAACAATAAGATTGCTGGCAGATATCTACATAGTAATAGATGCATTTGCAGAATTATAAACACAACCACTTTATAAAATAGTAGTTAATGTTCTCATTTTATAGGAAAGGAAATAGAGGCTCAACAAAGTTCAGTAACTTCTTCAGAGACATGGGCCTGCTTAGTGAAGTTGGCTGTGAACAAGGTCTGCTGGACCCCATAGCTCTTTCAGCTGTATTCAGCAGTCTCCTGTTATGGTCGTTCAATCTTCTGTCTTCCCCTTCTCCCTCTTCTCCCTCCACTCTCAGCTCTTTTGTGGCTAGTTGTATGATCCACATTAAGAATGCATCACATAGGGAAAAAGTGTATTATGTGTTTACAAATTTTAGTCCTGGAGGATGCTAATACTGTTTTTAAAAAAATAAACTTGAGACAAAAAAAGTATAACAGTTTATTTGAGCCAAGAGAGCTGCACTCTGCAGGGTGAACAGCAAGATTCTATAGACCAAACACCCAAGAGAGGTAGAGAAATTACTTGATTGGCTACAGCTAGGCATTTTGCCTTATTTGAATATGATCCAGTGGCTAGAGGTCAGTTAGTGGTTTCTGAAAGTTTAAGCTTAAGTTTTATTTTACTGTTTATGTTGAATTGGGTTTTGGCCTGCTTACCTAGGGGCTCTAGTTAAAGTGACAACCTCAAGCCAATGGCCTCAGTATTTGCTTTAAAGATGTATATAGGCTGGGTGCTGTGGCTCACACCTGTAACCCTAGCACTTTTGGAGGCCAAGGCGGGTGGATTGCCTGAGCTTAAGAGTTCGAGACCAGCCTGGGCAACATGGCAACACATTGAGGCAAGATCACCCGCCATTAGGACTAGAATTCAAGTAAAGCACTTTAATTTTTATAACAAAATGTCATGTCAACACTTACAGATGTTAAATAACCTGCCCAACTAGTTGCCCTGAACAGAGAACATAACCTAAGGGTTTGTTTACTGATCTAGCAAGTGATTAAAATGCTCAGTCTGGAAAGTTATGAAGATTGCACAAGATGTGAATAAAGTTTTATTGTTTGTTGTCCTCATCATCAAACATTAGTTAATATGTAAAGCACTTGGACCAGTACTTGGCACACGAGAAATATATTTAGTCCAAATCTTATTTTTGTCAGTTGTCTACACTAAACTACAATGGTAATTTTTTTTTTCTCTCTCTTATTGTCACCATTGTTCTTGCCAATCTGCTATAGATTTCGGGTTTGGGGATTTCTATACAGGTATAGATTTATTATTATTATTATTATGTTTTGAGACAGAGTCTCACTCTGTCACCCAGGCTGAAGTGCAGTGGCGTGATCTCAGCTCAATGCAAGCTGCACCTCCTGAGTTCACACCATTCTCCTGCCTCAGCCTTCTGAGTAGCTGGGACTACAGGCGCCAGCCACCACGCCCGGCTAACTTTTTGTATTTTTAGTAGAGACGGGGTTTCGCCTTGTTAGCCAGGATAGTCTCGATCTCCTGACCTCGTGATTGCCCGTTTCGGCCTCCCAAAGTACTGGGATTACAGGCATGAGCCACCGCACCTGGCGTAGGTGTAGAGCTTCTTAACATGGACTGCTGTTGGTTATGGCTATTAGGTTTAAATCCTGGCTTTAGCACTTGTGACTAGTTGGGCAGGTTATTTAACATCTGTAAGTGTTAGTTTCTTATCTGTGAACATGAAGATAATGACAGTACCTCCTTCAAGGCTTATAAGGATTAAATGTAATTGTGTATATGAGTTTCTTAACCCAGTGCTTGGCATATAATAAGAACTCAAAACCTCTTCCTAAAGTTAAAGTTTTAGAGTCCATGGATTTAGTGTGCTGATGTTCTAATTGGATATATGAATCATCATCATCATCATCATCATAGCCAGTTCATTTTTCTTTTTGTCTTTTTTTTTTTTTTTTTTTTTTTTTGAGACAGAGGCTCACTCTGTCACCCAGGCTGGAGTGCAGTGGCACTATATTAGCTTATTGCAACCTTTGCCTATGAGGTTCAAGCGATTCTCCTGCCTCAGCCTCCCAAGTAGCTGAGATTACAGGTGTGCACCACCACGGCCAGCTAATTTTTGCATTTTTAGTAGAGACAGCATTTCACCATGTTGGCCAGGCTGGTCTCAAACTCCTGACCTCAAGTGATCCACCCACCTTGGCCTCCCAGAGTGCTGGGACTACAGATGTGAATCATCACGCCCAGCTGCTAGCTCGTTTTTCTAACTATGATTTAAATATATTAACCCAATCTTTATACCAGCCTTGTTACATAAGTACTATTGTTGTTAAATTATAAATGAGGAAATTGGGGCACAGAGAGGTTAATTAAATATCTGCCCAAGTCACATACCCCGTAAGTGGCAGAGCCAAAATTCCACTCCAGGTAATCTGTCTGGAGGTAGTGCTCCAAAAGCTGCAGAAATCTCCTCTTAGTCACTGTCTTATATCAAGGAGCTCCACTGGGCTTTGCCAAGGTATCAGTTCATTTTAGAATTTTATGTCAACTGTGAAGAATTCCTTAGACTGTAGGTACCTTAGGCAAAGTTGTTGACATGACATTTTGTTATAAAAATTAAAGTGCTTTACTTGAATTCTAGTCCTAATGGCGGGTGATCTTGCCTCAATGTGAAGGTAGTGAAGAAGTACTTACAAGCAGGGTTGATATTTTCCTCAACAAAGGGCTTTAGATTTGCTCAAATAATTGACAACTCTGGGGCTTCGAGATCTGGCCTATGAGTATGGAAAAGATGACTTTGACTTCTGACGTTATGAAAGACAGGTGTCTTCAGTTAACCACCATAATTGAGGAAATATACCATGGCCTCTCTATCTTTTGTTAGTTGAGCAATTATTATGTGGTAGCACTAGGATATTGCAATTCACAAGACAAGCAGTACTTGGTCCTCCTGGAGCTACAATCCAGTACTAAAAACATGAGATGAATAAGTAAAGGAAATATAGGAAATAGGGAGAAATTTGTTGGCAGGTCAGTGATAAGGGAAACCCTGGAAATCCATGAACTCCCCTGAGGAGCCAGTGTTGAGTGAAGAGTAGTGTTAGAGCTGCCGAGAAGAGGTGGAGCCTTGGAGAAAGCAGAAGTTGGGAAAACAAGAAAAAACTGGGAAGAGGACATCAGAGAAGCTCAGACAGAGCACTGCCAGCAGGGCGGGGCCAGCTGTGATGAACTCTCCTGAGAAGCTGAGGAACCTGAGGACTGCAATGGACCTGTCAGGACTCCACAAGTGCACTCCAGGCATCTGTGCCTTTCCATTCAGTGTCTCGACCTGTAACCTGTCTGTTGGAGTGGTGTTAACGATGTCTTCCAAACCGATGTTTTGACTTTGGCAATGTTGATCTTGAGCTATCATTTCTCACAAGAAATAGTCAAAATATGCCTTATAGGTTGTGATTAAAATTCAAGGTGGAGGTTACCGATGGAAATTACTGATGAACTAAATAGTAAAATACACACACACACACACACACACACACACACACACACACAGACATATATATACACACACATATATATCTTTCCCCAGCTAACTAAATTAATGTCAGTTGGTTCATCGACGTGGAAACATATTTTACAATCTGGACTCTTCGCAGGCTAAGTAGCCTTTTCTGTCTGTCTCAAAAAAAAGTTTCTCATCAGATTAATAATAAACTTAGTCCATTTTAGATTAAATCCCATTAGTTCTATAGTTGTATAACATTTAAATACAGGTTGGGCACTGTGGCTTACGCTTGGGCAGGATGAGGCAGGAAGTTTGCTTGAGCCCAGGAGTTTGAGACCATCCTGGCCAAGGTGGCGAGACCCGTCTCTACAAAAAATTTCAAAAGTTGGCTGGGTGTGGTGGCAGGTGCCTGTAGTCCTAGCTACTCAGGAGACTGGGCGGGGGGGGAGGATTGACTGAATCCAGGAGTTGAGGCTGGGGTGTGCTATGATTGTGCCACTGCCCCAGCCTGGGTGACAGAGTGAGACTCTGTCTCAAAAAAATAAATAAATAAATAAAAACATTTAAGAATTAAATACACATACTATACTTTTGTTAAGGACAGTGGGTCAGTATTTTACAGGATACTCCATGTGCCAAATTTGGTTCTTGGCAGCTAGAGGTTTCTACTGACCAAAACCAGTAATGTGTCAGTCTTATTTCCTCACATAGCTAATTAAAATTGCCCAATTCTGAATTGTTCAATTAAATGAAGCTTAATACATGGATGAAAAGAAAGATAGTATTATTGATCATGTCTACAGAAGGAACCTCGTTGGTAGTGATGTTCAATTACTCTAAAATCATTAACATGGTTTCTGTCTCTCTCAAAGCATGTTTTGAGAGCAAATAATATAATTTAACTGCTTCAAAGAGTTGGATTTCCATTTCGGTATTGTGAGTGGTTAAATGTCTTTGTCTCATCCCCAACTCTAACCATCCCCTCCCTTTTTTTTTTTTTTTCATATTCAGGCTTTAGAAGATTGGGAAGCAATCATGGGTAGCATGTTAAAATTTGACACACCTGTAATCATTAAAGTTGCTGAAATACAGATTAGTCCTTGTGGCTTTATGTGCACATGGTTTACTTTCAGGGTCTTTTTATAGATATTGAAACTATACTTAAACATATAGTCTTACATTTTGTTATAGCTCTTCCTCTTTCTGTTTATGGAGGAAAAAGATGCATTATTCATTTTTTAAAGTGCCAACATATCTTCAGCAGACATTTTTTATGGTTACCCAGAATGTGTCAGACACTGCAGAGTCCTGGAGCTTCTCATACTCTGAAAAACCAAGACGTAGACAATCTCAAACAAATATGCTGAGGGCTTCAGTTTGTGGTGCAAAGTGGGTGCTATGGGAGCCAGGTCGGAGAAAGCCCTTGTAAGTCTGAGGAACTCAGAGGAACCCAGAGGAAGTGCTGGCTGAGCTGGGTCTGAATGGATGAGAAGCAGCACTCTTCCAAGAGGAAGAGCATTCCAGGAAGTGAAAACAGCAGGTGCAAGAGTCTGAGGTGGAAGAGCATGGCACACACAGGAAGCTACCGCTGTGGAGTTTCCAAAAGTATCAAAGTTTGAAGGAGATCTTTACATGACTGAACCATGGGTGGGACTAGCCTGCCTTGTGTTGTTAGATCTATTTCACTGCTTTAATTGCGGTCACTTTTAATAAGCCAATAATAGGATAATGAAAACACACAACCAATATCAAGAGTAAGTACTACTTGGTGAAATAAACTTGAAACTGTTTACTGAAAATATTCTAGACCAGGCACGGTGACTCATACCTGTAATCCTAGCACTCTGGGGGGCCGAGGCAGGTGGGTCACTTGAGCCCGGGAGTTTGAGACCAGCCTGGGCAACACAGTGGGACCCCTATCTCTACAAAAAATTAAAAAAAAAAAATTAGCCTGGCATGGTGACATGCACCTGTGGTCCCAGCTACTTGGGA
>NW_012109253.1:722667-733369 GCF_000951045.1 Mandrillus leucophaeus
TGGCCCATGCCTCTAATCCCAGCACTTTGGGAGGCTGATGTGGGTTGATCGCTTGAGGCCAGGAGTTCAAGACCAGCCCTGGCAATATGGTGAAACCCCCGTCTCTACTAAAAAAACAAAAATTAGCTGGGTGCTGTGGCACACACCTGTAATCCCAGCTACTCAGGAGGCTGAGGCGGGAGAATTGCTTGAACCTGGGAGGCGGATGTTGCAGTAAGCCAAGATTGCACCATTGCACTCCAGCCTGGGCGACAAAGCAAGACCCTGTCTCCAAAAAAAAATAAATAAATAAAAATGTGCTTGCGTTTGCCCTGGAAGAGTCTAAGCAGGAAAGTGGAAAGTGGTAAGGGATAAGCTGCCTGCTTCTTCAGAAGGCATGAACTTAGCAGCAATGGTGAAAGGAAACAAACAGCAATACGTTCATTCATTTCACAATTACATTGAACACAAAGTATGTAAGAGGTGTGTGCTAAACCTAGGGGAACAAAAATGAAGGAGATATCTAGAAGCTCATAATGATAATGCAACAAGTTTTAAAAGTAGAAGCTTAAACTAGAAAGCACGAAGGCAGGAGTGATGGTCTGAGGGATGAGTTGGATAAGGCACCATAGAGGAAGGGATGTCTGACATGGATACTGAAGGATGGACTGGGGTTTGATCATGAGGGAAAGCAGAAGAAATTCCAGTAACAAATGGAATCCTACTGTCCAGCCCTCTCTATGTTTGAAGAAAGTATCTACTGCCCAGGCAAGACAGACAAGTTGTGTAAGCAAAGTGTGTACAAAGAAGCAAAATATAGGAATATGAGTAGGTAAAGGTGTTTGGGCAGTGTGTGGATGTCAGGGAGCAGAGAATGTTTAAGTTCCACGATCCCTGGATGTCATAGCTGCTTTAAAAATTTCCCCACAGAAGCATAATTTCTTTGGCAAATTAGAACTGAATTATTTTATTATGAAAGGTAGATAATCATGCTATAGAAATTTTGGAAAATAGAAAAAAAATCACTTATAATCTCAGCTTAATACACTGTTTCTTTTTGTGTATATGTTTTGTTTTTGTTAGGTTGAATATGCACTACTAATATTAGAATTCTAACAGAAGGATTTGTCAAATTACTGCATATTATTTCCATCTTCTGTAATGGATGCATTAGAGCTTGTGTCATTTTTTAAACCTATTCTCCTATTGCCAAAAATTTAGACTGTTTAGTTACTTGCTACCATAAATAATGTTACAGTGAACATATTGTGTAATCTGTTTCTTAGGATTTTTTTCCTCAAAAAATTCCTAAAAAGTAGAATTACTAGATCAAAGGCTGTAAATATTTTTGCAGGTCCTATTACATATTTCCAAGTTATTTTCCAATTTATATGGCTAATAGCAATGTGCAAGAATGTTGGTTGTGCTACACGCTTTTCCAGAACAATTGTAATTGATTTTTCTAACTTGTTACTTCAGTAGCTTAAATGGTTACCTTGTTTAATTGGAATCTCTTTGAAAAGAGTTGACATTAACATTCTCGTTCATTCCTTCAATGAATATTTATTGCATATCGCTTTGCACCAGCACTATTCTGGGGAAAGAGCAGTAAGCAAGCATAATTCCTGCATTCATACTCTACATTCTTAAAGAAATGTTCATTTAAAAAAATGCTTGAGAGGTTTTAAATATTTTCCCCAACCTCATACAGCTGGCAAGTGGCTACAAAGAGATTATAAAATGGTCTATTTTACTCTCACAGTCTTTCCAATTTTACTATACTACCCTGAAAAAGGAAATACAGGGGCTTCTTTGGGGGGGTGGGAGGGGGAGGTGGAGTTTGGCTCTGTCACCCAGGCTGTCACTCCAGGCTGAAGTGCAGTGGTGCGATCTCAGCTCATTGCAATCTCCGCCTCCTGAGCTCAAGCAGTTCTTCTGCCTCAGCCTCCCAAGTAAATGGAATTACAGGCTGGTGCCATCACGCCCGGCTAATTTTGAAATACAAGGGCCAGATGCGGTGGCTCACGACTGTAATCCCAGCACTTTGGGAGGCCGAGTCGGGTGGATCACCTGAGGTCAGGAGTCTGAGACCACCCTGGCCAATATGGTGAAACCCTGTCTCTACTAAAACTACAAAAATTAGGCGGGCGCCTGTAGTCCCACCTACTCGGGAGGCTGAGGCAGGAGAATCGCTTGAACCCGGGAGGCGGAGGTTGCGGTGAGCCGAGATGGCGCCACTGCACTCCAGCCTGCGCAACAAGAGCGAAGCTCTGTTCCGCCCACCCCCCACCCCCCAAAAAAGTTACTCCAAGTCATTTTATGAGGTACATGTGAATATCAGTCTCATTGCTTTATAGTCTTGCTTGCTATGAACAAAGTGAAATCCTCAGCTTTACTACAACTTATTATCTAGAAGAACTTTGACTTTTCCAGAAATCAAATTCAGCTTCAGGCAAGGAGCATTTGTCCCCGCTAAGGGTAGTCAAGGAGTGAACCAGAGTTTCTGAAAACAGTTCTGCTGTTTAAAACAAAACAAAACTTTAGTCAGTAGTAGCCACATGAGATCACATATGTGAATTCCCAACTCGTTTGCAAAGGTGAAGACGTTTACGTGCTCTGAAAGTTGCTTTGGTTTTTCAGTGTGCGTGAGGATTGTCTGCTTCCAGCCCTGCTTGGGTTGTAGAATCCTGCATGTCCAGAGCGTCTGTAAGTTACCACCAACGGTTTAACCTGTCAGCTCCAAGGACAAGGGCCAACACCTTGTGCATTGCCTGTGACCCTTAGCACAGTACTGGACACCTATCATAACACCCAGTTATAAATAGCCTACTTCCTGGTATTTGAGTGTAGATAGTGCTATCCTGGTGAAGGGTGAGGAGGACAGCATTTAGGCAGCTTAGACTTTCTTTCATATAAATATAAGGATATTAAAAATACATATATTTATATATAAATATGATATAATCTCATTAATCTATTTTCCTTTAATCTTCTAACTACAACCCAGTAATGATCTCAGAAAAATTAATCCTTTCATTTCTTTTGTTATTTCCCTCAAGAGTGACCATAATTACCTCTGACAAGACTATACTCAAATCAAGGAAAATAAAATCTGTTTTGAAGGGAAAAGAAATCTTTAAAAGAAACAAGTGCATCAGCTCTGCAGTCCTTGAGAAGATCCAATAAATTTCTTTAGAGTCTCCGTAATCTCCATGTCCATTTTCTTTTTTCTTTCTTTCTTTCTTTTTTTTTTTTTTTTTTAGACGGAGTTTCACTCTTGTTGCCCAGGCTGGAATGCACTGATGCGATCTCGGCTCACTGCAACCTCTGCCTCCCAGATTCAAGCGATTCTTGTGCCTCAGCCTCCTGACTAGCTAGGATTACAGGCACCCACCCCCATGCTAATTTTTATGTTTTTAGTAGAGACGGGGTTTCACCATGTTGGTCAGGTAGGTCACGAACTTCTGACCCCAGGTGATCCACCCGCCTCAGCCTCCCAAAGTGCTGGGATTACAGGCGTGAGCCACTGTTCCTGGCCTCCATGTCCATTTTCATTGTTCTCTAATTAAACTGTTTCTATGCATTAACATAATTTAAAATTTAAAACTGAACAATCAAACTTCTAATTTTATGCCTTGGTTCTGTTTGTTGTCCAGGTTAGGGGCTAGAACACTGTCAATTATGCATATTATTGTTTGTATGAAAAGATGTGATCGAACTTTCAAACAGCCAGAGACTGACCTGCACATGTTATTTTTGGCCGACATTGCATATTAAACATTTTTTAACTCATTGCTAACACTGAAAGTTACAGGTATTTCACAAAATCTGGGCTTTCTACTTCTCTTGAAAAATTGCCGTCTGGCAACACTAGGCCAGCATCTCCATGTCCCATAATTGCCTGTGGCTGAGCAGCAGCTGCTTTCTGAGGGTATTGTTTCTCTAGTTTACCACAAGACTCCCTATTCCCTGATATTACACCTGTTTTACTCATTTCCATTAGTTGCCCTGGCCCTTGAAGAGATGAGTTTATGACCTATATTCTACAGGAAGCTCATTTAATCTTTCATGTAATGAACAAATATTTATTGAATTCTTTTCATTTTCACAAGTGTTCCATGTGGTTCCTGTGCTTGAGAGATTCAGAATCTATTTGAGAAGATGAAAGATATTGTACAGCAAGCAAAAATAATACAGGAACATGAGCCTAGAGATGCTAGGAGGCCATCAGTATGTGAGTAATTTTCAAACGGGCAGTACAGTTATCAAGGCTGTGAACTCTGAGGGGTGAAAACTGAGCCAGGGTGGTGTTGTGAAGGTTCAGATTGAAGCTGTACCTTGAAGAATGGGTCAGAATAGTATCGCCCGGGGGCTAAGGGAAGGGGGTGGCATGGGTAGGAGGTGAGAATAAAATAACCATCCACAAAACCAAGTTGCATGTTTGGCAAGTAGGCCTATTTGGTTGGATTAAAGGAGTACAGGCTATCTCTCATCAGTGAAAGCTTCTGACACCCACCCTTTAATTCTCACCTTTATTGTCCATTAAGTATACAGTTGTTCAGGAGATGCCCAAACAGAAAAGCAGCAAGCAGTTTGTGTAAATACCAGCCCACTTCTTTTTAGGCAAAGCATGTTTTCCACTTGCTTAAAACCCCTTCATGTTACTTCTTCCTAGCTCTCCCTCCCCCTAGAAAAAATGGGGAAGAGACCTTGATTCCTGGCATATTAAGGCCTCTGGAATCAACTAGGAAAACTTGATATGAGAAATACAATAGGAAAAGTGAGAAAAAGGGAAGTAGGTTATGAAGTTAGGAGAAAATGCAAAGGAAGTGTGGAAAGTTTAGCATGTACTACCAAATTTCTAGAAGGGTCCAGGATCACACACCACTTTTCGCATAAAACCTAGGACGCCCATCTGAAGAGCCTTTAACCTCAAATCTCCTTCAGGATACTCTGGGCTTATTCCTTTAGTCCCTTGGAACCCCTCAGATCATTGGGATGGCTTTGCATGTCCACATCCCAGTATCGAGTATCACATAGAACTTATGTAAGCAAAATCAGTACAGCCCTATGTCTTACATAATTGGATGTGAGATCAAGCTGAAATAAGAGCAAGCATCCACCGTTCTGTCCCCCACACGAATAGACACCTTGTGAACCTAGTTCACACTATTTGAACACTAGTCACTAAGTGAATACACTATGTGTAGTACCAGATGAAGTCTTGGGTATTTAGTGTGTGGAAGACCAGAAAGAACTGGATCCAGCAGAGGAGAAATACTTCAAGAGGATGCTCTCGGCTGGGACTCAGCTGGGTTGGAGCCCTGGTCCCAACATATAGAGCAGGACATTGGTTACTCATGTTAAGGATGGACTCAGTCTTCATCTGTAAAACAAGGGAGCTAGGCAAGGCCTTCCCAAAGCAGTCTCAAGGGATGTGAAGAGTTGTGAAAAGACTAAAGTTTAAGCAGAGTGAAGTAAATTTCTCTGCTCCTGCTAGGACTTGTCAGTGTGTTTCAAAAGCTGACATGCATTGTGAATCTCTGAGAGGAGAATTGCCGTGCAGCATTTCCCAAGCTGAGTAAATCATAGATCTCAGAACTCTTCAGCCTGCTCTCATTGCAAAGTTGTCTCCTCCATCTGCTGTTCTATAGAATGTTTGGGAGAGGCTGCCCTGTAGTTTTCCTTCCAGCTCTAACATTCTAAAATTCTAAGTTTGTAAAAAGGCAACAAAAGCCTGGAAAGCCAGAGATGTCAAAGAGAGGTTAGAGATCTGGTCGTCATACTTGTCTAACAAGGTTGCAGGTGGTGAGGATTTAGAATGATACTCTACTTCTAGGTCTAGGGGGACAGATGGAACAGGAAAGTGGGAGAAAAAAATCAAAACAAAATAAGTATAAAGTTAAGTTGATGAAGGGGAAGAGAAAAAAAAATTAAGGTTGTAGAAGCATTGAGATAAACTGGAACTATTTTCAATCGAGATGTAATGAAAGAATCTTGAAGTAGGAACCTGCTGCCCTGATTCTTGTCTGAACGTGTCTGTAACTGAGTGACTCAGAGCTTGTCACCCATCTCTCTGGGCATCAGTTTCCAAGAAGACAGTCTATATTTGTGGGCCCTTTGGGTTTTAAAATTACACGACTTCATTTGCATCCAGTTTAAGATTGAAGCCTTAGGGAAAGGATTTATTGAAGAAAGATATATGAGGAAATGAAGGCTGAGACCTAGACTAGAGAGAATTATTAGGTCAAGAGAAGCCCATTATGAGCCCAGTGAAGATGGGTCTCTTTTTTTTTTTTTTTTGAGATAGGGTCTCACTCTGTTGTCCCAGGCTGAAGTACAGTGGTGTGATCTTGGTTCACTGCAACCTCTGCCTTCCAGGCTCAGGCCATCCTCCCATCTCAGCCTTCCAAGTAGCTGGGACCACAGGCATATACCCACCACAACTGGCTAACTTTTTGTATTTTTAGTAGAGATGGGGTTTGATCGTGTTGCCCAGGCTGGTCTCAAACTTCTCAGCTCTGGCAGTCCATCTGCCTTGGCCTCCCAAAGGCCTGGGATTAAGGTGTGAGCCACCATGCCCGGCCCAAAGATGGGTCTTTTTTTTTTGGTGGGGGGCAGGTACAGAGTCTTGCTTGGTCACGCAGGCTGGAGTACAGTGGCACAATCTCGGCTCACTGCAACCTTGCCTCCCAGGCTCAAGCAGTTCTCCTGCCTCAGCCTCTCGAGTAGCTGGGGTTACAGGCACACAGCACCATGCCCGGCGAGTTTTTGCTTTTTTAGTAGAGATGAGGTTTCACCATGTTGGCCAGGCTGGTCTGGAACTCCTGACCTCAAGTGATCTGCCTGCCTCAGCCTCCAAAAGTGCTGGGATTACAAGCGTGAGCCATCGTGCCTGGCCCAAAAGATGGGTCTTTAATGATACTCTGCTAAACTGTAAATTCCAACTACTAGGATTTCTCCACAGAATTGCACTAAGACTAGATGGTGTCCTTTCGATTGGCTCCTTACGTCAGTGTGGCTTAATTTCACAACTAAACTCATCAGATATAGATAGAGTTATTAACTCTCCTGAGGAATTGATTTACTTGATTGTTTCATCCAGGTTTATGTTGTTTTACTTTGTGTAGTGCCTGTATAGTTGCACTTTAGTAAGCCATTTCCAATTTTTGTTTGCAGTCTTGTGCCATTTGCTAGGTTAGATTTTCTTCTTGGGTATTTGGTAAAATAAAATTAGTTTTAGTAATCTCTTAACTATAAGACATACCAATACATGTCTTAGCAAATAGTTTCAGATATTTGGGAAGCACCACTGTATTTCTTTCTCAAGTACTATATATATATATATATTTTTTTTTTAAGTGATTATGGGCATTCCTTTATTCCATATTCATTGTTCCACAAGCGTGTGTTGAATACACTGTATGCAAGGGGTTGTAAGTGTTAGGGTGAAGCAGTGAACAAATACATAGTTTTCCTCATGACCTATGTGGATGGGCACCTAGCTTCAAAGACAGAACAGTTGCCCATGTAAATATTCACTCCATCATTAATTTTTATTTAATAATCTTACTCATTAGAAGTTATAAAGAATGATCAAATGGTAACTTTCAGCAAGGCTTTGCCAGAAAGAAAATATGTTTAGTCACTTTGTTAGCTGAATTCATGGTATGAGAAGAGGAAAATGTTTGATAATATTAAGTAAAACTATTGTGGTAAATAACCGTATGCTTATATTTCTTTACCAGATCACTGGGTCACACACAGTTCAAAACTTACAAAGAAGCTAAGAGTCTTTACATTAGATATATTCTTCTTGAAAATTCTTAACTGCTATATGCCAGTCTATCAAGCAGTTCAATTTGATTATGCACATCTTTATTTATATTTTCCCAAGTCTGATTGATCCTTAACTACTTTATTTTGTTTTTTGAGACAGGGTCTCGCTCTATCACTCAGCCTGGAGGGCAGTGGCGTAATCACGACTCACTATAACTTCAACTTCCAGACTCAAGCAATCCTCCTGTCTCAGCCTCCTGAGTAGCTGGGACTATGGGTGTGAGCCACCATGCCTGGATAATTTATTTTATTCTTTTTTTTTTTTTTTTTTTTTTTTTTGTAGAGATAGAGGTCTTAATATATTGCCCAGGCTTGTCTTGAACTCCTGGGCTCAAATGATTCTCCTGCCTCCCCTTCTTAAAGCACTGGGTTTACAGGCATGATCCTGTAACTATCTGGCAAACTATCTTATATTGAATATGTCTCACATAGCAAAATAATGAAAGAGTAGCTAATGCAAGCAAACTTAAATCCTTTCTACTTTTTAGCTGGTGACAGGGGCACACACTTGTTCTTCAAGTCCATATTTATCCCAAACATTCATTTCAGTGAAGAGTACTGATAATTTTCACAGTAATATTCTAAAAGCTACATGACAAAGCATTCACAAGGATCAAACGACGTAACAACATGGGATGCACCTGCTTTAGAGAATTTGCTGCATTCTGTGTCTCCTCCAGAGCATTAATACTTCTAAAATGCTACGTACAATGATTTCATACTTACGCATTTTGTTCGTTTTTCCTAAATAGACACTACTATGAAAACACCTAAACATGAGATTATAAATAATAAATAGGAGTGTTGAAGATGACATACAGGTTATACATCACTAAAGCATTGTTCTGCAGGGGGGAGGCCTGCGCAAACCTAACCCCAAAGTCTGTGGAAGCTGAGGGACCAAAGAAAGAGGCTGACATATCCAGTTTCTCAGAAAGAACCATTTAATCATTTAATAGACACTTATGAATGGAAGCCATGTCTCTGTCTCAGGTGGTGGCAAGATGAGATGGTGGATCCCTGTGCCATTACCCCCCAGACCCAGGACTTATACATAATAGGGAAAGAGTATTTGTGATTCAGAAGAGATGATGTGTAGGACAATTGAAGTACAGTCACTTTAAGGTTGTTCTGACCTAAGGGCTGGATTTACGGTAAACAGTAGATAAACTGGAAGTCTTACAGGCCTTCCCAGGACTAGGGTTAATCATAAGTCAACATGACAGATTAGCATCCAAGATGGAGTTGCTTTGGCCTCGACAACATGTTGTTTCCCTAAACTCGGAACCTTCTTCAGAACTTGAAATGGCAGTTTTCCTGGGGTCATTAACAGTAGTGCCATGGTCTCCACCACAGGCTCTGTCTATTCCAGCACTCCCTGAAATGTAAAGCTGATGTCTGGATTAGGAAAGATAGTGTTTACCTTGGGTTCTGCTTTTTCTGCCCTAGGAAAATTCAGGGCTAAAGGAATTTGAGAGTTAAGCAGTGGGAATGCGTTTATCTGCTCAGTTATGGGGCATAATTTTTCTTTGAAAAAGGTGTGTTGTTCAGTCTTTTTTTGTTTTTTTTTTTTTTTGAGACAGTCTCATTCTGTTGCCCGGGCTGGAGTGTAGTGGTGTAATCTCCCCTGACTATAACCTCTGCCTCCTGGGTGGGTTCAAGCGATTCCCCTGCTTCAGCCTCCCCAGTAGCAGGGATTAAAGGCATCTGCCATTACGCCTGGCTAATTTTTGTATTTTAGTAGAGACAGGATTTCACCATGTTGGCCAGATGGTCTCTATCTCCTGACCTCATGATCTGTCCACCTTGGCCTCCCAAAGTGCTGGGGTTACAGGTGTGAGCCACTGCTCACAGCTGAATGTGTTCAGTCTTGGTTTGGGTGTTCCATGTGTAGTGTAATGGTGTGATGTATGGGTTTCGATGTGGCATTCCTCATATCTACTTGGCATCCTTTAAAGGCCTCAATTTGCAAATCCTCACAGAAGAGATCATGAAACAATAGTTTCAAGTTAAACTCGTTATTTTCACCTTTGGATATGTTTATTGTGTTCAAAATGAAAATTTGAAAATTTGGGGCAAGACAGGATCTGATTGCCTTACTTAAAAGAACATCCGAATAGGCTTATATTGTATTTTAATTAAAAACTGAGTCTTTTTAAAGCTTGCCAATATTTTTTAAAAACACTTTAGTTCTTTGTTTTCTTCATCATCAGTTTCTCTCTCCTCTTATTTGTTGGTGTCATCAGACATCTCAGAGTGGGAAATTCTCACTGTGTCTCTCCACCTTCACTTTTTCCTCCTCCCCTTCTTCCTCCCCGTTCTTCTCCCCCAGTACCTCTTGGTCCTCCTCAGGGCCACAAGCCTCTAGGGTCCATGCATATCCCCTCTATTTCACCAGTGAGTTCATGTATCTTGGTAAGTAAAGGCTTATAAGTGTCATACTTTTTTTTTTTCCCAGAGGCTGAAATGTCTCATCACATTTGGCTTCAATCTCATGGAATTCTTCTACAGCTTTTTGAGGGCAAGGACTTGACATTTCACCAAGCTAGGCAGGCTGTTAATAAAGTCATTAGTCATTTTTCAGTGTCAGTCATTCTTTATTGGGGGAACCCGCCCCCAACATTTCAACACAGGTTCTATTTTCCCTAAGTATCGGCTGGCTGAGAAATAAACAGAAAGAGTACAAAGAGGAATTTTACAGCTGGGTCACCAGGGGTGACATCACATATCAGTAGGACCATGATACCCACCTGAGCCTCAAACCAGCAAGTTTTTTATTAAGAGTTTCAAAAGAGGAGGGGATGTAAGAACAGGAAGTAGATCACATAGCCAGTTTCCAAAGTTCTGGGTGTTCTGGGCTCAGAATGGGGAATATCATACGAGG
>NW_012109253.1:737264-737853 GCF_000951045.1 Mandrillus leucophaeus
AATTACAGGTAAATTGTAGTTTGGTCCCAGAGCCATTAGATGGCTCCGGAGGCAAAGGCTGCAAAGGTTTGAAGAGTGAAGAGTTAGCATAGATACTGTCTCTTATACACATCTAGATGTGTATAAGAGACAGCCTTTAAGTTTTTAACACTGCAATTTTTTCGAGTATGACCAAGTTGACCACAATTATAGCAGGCTCCAAGAAAAGAATCAGTTGAGCCAGTTTGGTTGCCGTCCTTCGTGGCCCATGCCCACAGAATAGCTTTGTGGGTCTCCGATCCAGTGCCTTCACAAGCTTTAATATATGCAGGCAACACCTCATGATCAGGTAAATTTTGTCGTTGGATGGAGCGCATGACCATTTTACACTCATGGTTCACATTCTCAAAAGCTAACATATGAAGGAGAATACCTTGAGCACGCTCATCAGAGACAGATTTTTCAACAGCATCTTGTAATTTAGCCAAAAAGTCGGGATACAGTTCATTGTGACCCTGTTTAACAGTAGTAAAGGAAACAGGAGCTTGGTCTGTAATTTATCCCAAGCTCGCCTACACGCCTTTGTTACTTGTTCTGTGGTGAAAGCATC
>NW_012109253.1:743468-751266 GCF_000951045.1 Mandrillus leucophaeus
AGAAAGAGTACAAAGAGGAATTTTACAGCTGGGTCACCAGGGGTGACATCACATATCAGTAGGACCATGATACCCACCTGAGCCTCAAACCAGCA
Source organism: Mandrillus leucophaeus (assembly GCF_000951045.1). Taxonomy (NCBI): domain Eukaryota; kingdom Metazoa; phylum Chordata; class Mammalia; order Primates; family Cercopithecidae; genus Mandrillus; species Mandrillus leucophaeus. The sequence goes on from NW_012109253.1 coordinate 743,564, forward strand.
AGTTTTTTATTAAGAGTTTCAAAAGAGGAGGGGATGTAAGAACAGGAAGTAGATCACATAGCCAGTTTCCAAAGTTCTGGGTGTTCTGGGCTCAGAATGGGGAATATCATACGAGGCCTCGGGGGAGTAATGCCCTTATCTTCCCATTTTAAGGAAAAGAATGAGCTGAACCTCCTATGCAAAGTAGGATGACGATCCTCGTCCTCCCTATAAAAAAATAAAATAAGTAGCCTCCAGGCATTCCCATCTGCCAGAGGAGCAATTGTTTTTCAAATAGCCCTTTGGTGCCCAGTCTATTACTAAACCATATGAGTCATTTTTTAATACTACTGCATGTGAGTTAACACAGTCTTCCCAAATTAAAGTTTTAGATGGGCCCTCAAAATTTTTAGGACATGGTTTTCCTACAGATTCATATTTGAAAGTATGAGGTATCTCCTATTATTCCCCTTTTCATTTGTCTTAAAGGAGAAAGAGAGAGGCTGGAGACCAAATGTCCCCGTTCCCCATCTCTCTGGAAGTTAAGCAGCCCAGACTTAGGTTTCTAGATGGATACAACCAGGTGCATGTCCGAGGCACAGAGGAGGGTATTTATAACCCATAGTAACATTAAATGCAGTGCCTTCTTCTCCTGGTTGAGCAGGGCAACGGTCATCTGTAGCTCCAGGCATCCACACACTATCATTAGTATAGATTTTCACAGGAGCATCCATCCAGGTGAGAGGTCGAATAAGTGGAGGAAAAGCACATAAGCCCAATAAGAATAATTTTGTGTAGCAGGTAAATCAGTTTGAGGGGAAAATAGCGAGACAGAAAGTACAAGGAGGAGAATTATTAAATAAAACCTATTGTAAGCAAGATCCAGTGCTGAAGGAGAAAGAGAAGAAGAGGGGAATGTTATTTTCAGGCTAATAGAAATGGTGAGAGTTTTAGGTTCATAAGGAGAAAAAGAAAGGGAATTAAGAGAAGTGGGATTAGTTAGAGGGGTCTCCGTTGCCATTAGGGAGTATCGAACCAGACCCATTTTGATTTGGCATGCCAGTTTTTGAGGAGTTGGCAGAGATCTCATCAGGTATAAGGGCAACCTCTAACATGGACGTATTTTCCTTTTCCCTGTGGTTTTCATTGTCAGTATTCACACGAAGTTTAAGTCTCCTAGTGGGCACCCAGACAGGGGACTGATGATCTCCTAGTGAAAACAAGCATACCCTCTTCCCCACGTTATAATTGTTCCAGGTTCTCAGGTATTGGTCTGGGCGTTTTTCCATAACCCTGGCTTGCCTTCATTTAGGGAGAATTTTAGAAATTATATTAATCCAATAAGCGACTTTTTTTTTTTACTGCCGGAGCCATCCCAGGGACCTGTGTCTTATCTCCTTTGTTTAAAACAATATTAGGTAGTAAAAGTAATTGAGCAATTGACTCATCAGCTGGAATGGAAACAGGAACCTTGGCAGACACCATAAGTTTAATCTCATCAAAGGAATCAGAATTAATGAGACCAGTATGAACTGTGATAACTTTAGTTTTATATCAGACTTAGAGCAGCAGGTGCTTACCCAATGTTTACCTTTAGGACAACGAGGGCAAACAGTAGCAGGAGCATTTGGCCATGTTTGTTGAGCCGGCTTGCCTGCCTTTAAGTTTTTAACACTGCAATTTTTTCGAGCCTGACCAAGTTGACCACAATTATAGCAGGCTCCAAGAAAAGAATCAGTTGAGCCAGTTTGGTTGCCGTCCTTCGTGGCCCATGCCCACAGAATAGCTTTGTGGGTCTCCGATCCAGTGCCTTCACAAGCTTTAATATATGCAGGCAACACCTCATGATCAGGTAAATTTTGTCGTTGGATGGAGCGCATGACCATTTTACACTCATGGTTCACATTCTCAAAAGCTAACATATGAAGGAGAATACCTTGAGCACGCTCATCAGAGACAGATTTTTCAACAGCATCTTGTAATTTAGCCAAAAAGTCGGGATACAGTTCATTGTGACCCTGTTTAACAGTAGTAAAGGAAACAGGAGCTTGGTCTGTAATTTATCCCAAGCTCGCCTACACGCCTTTGTTACTTGTTCTGTGGTGAAAGCATCAAAGCCTAATTGGGCGGTAGTGTCAAAGTAATTATTGGAGCCTGTGAGCTGAGCCTGAGTAATTGGAATGCCATCAGCCCGATTTAGCTGAGCCTGCAGACACGCCTCCTCTGACCATCAGGTACAAAATTGTAAATGCTGAGATGGAGTTAGAACAGCTTTTGCCGAAAGATCCCAGTCTAAAGGAAGCAAAACAACCTCAGTGCAGAGTCTGTAATACCATTTTAACATATGGAGAAGTAGGAACATACTGAGTACAAGCATCCTTGAATTATTTTATAAAGGTAAGATTGAACGGTGCATATCAACGCACTTGTATCCCTTGAGCATTGGGAGGTTCTAGTGCAACTGGATAAACCCACACCTCTGATCCACTTGTTTCTTTGTTCTGGCGTAATAAGCATTGCATGGAAGTTTCAAGAACAGGCACATGAGACGGAGTTGGCATAGAAGTGACAGGAAAAGTATGTGTGGATAAGGGAAACTGAGGTTGAGGCGGTCAGACCAGTATGAGAGCATGAGAAAGGGGCATTGGGGGAGCAGAAGAGGCAGAGGCAGAAGCATGCTGGTAATTATTGTCCCAATCCTGTGCAACCAGAGTGGCAGGGGTGTCCATGCGTGAAGAAGGGTACAGAGAAGAAGGTAGAGTGGATGGCAAAGTGACCGGTGGAGGGACTGAAATGACAGGAGGGTGAGGGGCTGTAGTGGACTGGGGAGGGCCTGCAGAATTACAGGTAAATTGTAGTTTGGTCCCAGAGCCATTAGATGGCTCCGGAGGCAAAGGCTGCAAAGGTTTGAAGAGTGAAGAGTTAGCATAGATATGGTCCCTGGCTGTCTGAGTCAGGGCCATGGGAGCTACAAGTACCAGCTCTTTGTGAAAATAAATAAGGTCATCCAGGGGTGACGTTAAGCCAAAGTCACCGGAGTTAGATATTGAATCCTCAGTATCGTCAGGTGAGGGAGGAGCAGGCGAAGGGAGAGGCTGAGCAGATAACAGGCTGAGTGGGAGAGGAAAGCTGAGGAAGAGGTAGAGGGTCACCAGATTCAAAAAACTGTGGTAACTGCAGGGGTCACAAGATTGGTATGGCATTAGGATGGCATGTACCAAGGCCCAATCACCCTAAACAGTGACGGGAACATAATTTCCTGTCGGGACCAGTTCCTGGAGATTTGCACCAACACGATCCCATAGTTCCACATCTAACATTCCCCTCTCAGGAAGCCAAGGACAGTGTTCCTCCACTGTCCTGAATAGGGTGACCATATTTTCCATGGGCACTTGAACTCCCCCCTGTTTTAACAGGAGTTTAATATAGCAGAGATAAGCATAACGTTTAGACTCTGTGTGACCCATAGTTACCCCGGACAATACACAGACAACTCACCAATCGTCAGGGAGCCAAACAAGCGTTTCTGTGGACCGGACCAATGAATGTTTCTCCACACCTACCAAAGGGAATCAGGTTCCCACATGCACCTAGGAAAAAGAAAACCATGTTGGCGTGCCAGATATCGAGGGAACCCACCCCCAATATTTCAGTGTAGGTTCTTTCTATTTTCCATAAGTGTTGGCTGGCTGAGAAATAAAGACAAAGAGTACAAAGAGAGGAATTTTACAGCTGGGCCGCCGGGGGTGACATCACATATTGGTAGGACCATGATGCCCACCTGAGCCTCAAACCAGCAAGTTTTTATTAAGGGTTTCAAAAGGGGAGGGGGTGTAAGAACAGGGAATAGGTCACATGCTGCAAAGGGCAAAAAGCAGAACTACTAATAAGGGTCTAACAAAGATCACATGCTTCTGAGGGAACAGGACAAATGGCAAAGGCAGAACTACTGATAAGGGTCCAACAAAGATCACAAGGCAAAGAACAAAAGCAGAACTGCTGATAAGGGTCTATGTTCAGTGGTGCACATATTGTTTTGATAAACATCTTAACAGAAAACAAGGTTCAAGAGCAGAGAACTGGTCTGACTACAAATTTACCAGGGTGGAGTTTTTCTCCACCCTAATAAGCCTCAGGGTACTGCAGGAAACCAGAGCATATCTCGGTACTTATCTCAACTGCATAAGACAGACATTCCCAGAGTGACCATTTATAGACCTCCCCCCAGGAATGCATTCCTTTCCCAGAGTATTAATATTAATATTCCTAGCTAGGAAAAGAATTTAGCGATATCTTCCCTACTTGCATGTCCATTTATAGGCTCTCTGCAAGAAGAAAAATATGGCTCTTTTTGCCCGACCCCACAGGCAGTCAGACCTTATGGTTGTCTTCACTTGTTCCCTAAAACTCAGTTATTCTCTTCTTTTTCAAGGTTCACTGATTTCATATTGTTCAAACACACATGTTTTACAATCAATTTGTACAGTTAACACAATTATCACAGTGGTCCTGAGGTGACGTACATCCTCAGCTTATGAAGATAACAGGATTAAGAGATTAACGTAAGACAGGAATAAGAAATTATAAAAGTATTATTTGGGGACTGATAAATGTCCATATTAAAATGAAATCTTCACAATTTATGTTCCTCTGCCGCGGCTCCAGCTGGTCCCTCCGTTTGGGGTCCCTGACTTCCCGCAACAATTCTTTACACAGCCTAGGGCACTCTGCTGTCTGACCACTCTGATGTGCTGTCAGTCTTCACTCAGTGCACCACTTATTCTATGATTCCCTCTACAGCTTTCTGGCTTGAATCTGTGGGTCCCTTGTTTCCTGAGTCTGCCAGGTTAGAGAAATGCAAGGGTATAAAGTGGCTGATGGGGAGGGGTGGGCCTGTGATGCCAGTGTCGTCCCCAGAGGAGGCTGTCATGTGGCACCAAAGTAGATGCCTCGTGGGTCCCCTGAGATTTGGGGCAGGGCTCATGTTCCTCCCCATCAATTTATGGCTGTCCACCATCCTGGGTGCCTGGATACTGAGATGACTCCAACCTGGTGTCTATCCTCAGTGAGTTTACAGGGAAGGTGCACACAAACCAAACCTTCCACTTGACATGGAGAGCATGAAGAGGTCAATTGTCTATTGAGAATTGAGTAGTAGCGGGGAGGGGAGCTTCACAGAGGTGGTGTCTTGAAGGGTGAGGAGTTCAGGGGAGGGACCATTCAAGCCTGAGAGAGGCCACCAGCTGTAATTCATACATTCTACCCGAGTTTCGTCACTACAAGTCATCCTCTTAGCAGTGTTACCCCAAGATGCCTTACCCATTACCTTGGCAAAGAAAATTGGTAAGATCAAACACTGCCTAACGAGAGTCTCTTTCACACCTTTAATTGACTAGGCTGATGTTTCTCAACTCTAATGTGCAAAAGAATCCCCTGGAGAAACTCCTGGGTCTGCCCCAGAGGTTCTAACTCAGTATGCAAAGTTAGGGCACAATAATTTGCATTCAGATGCTGCCGGTCTTTGGACCATCCTTTGAGTAGCCCTGGACTGGAAACTTGATTGAGTAGTGATAATAATAGAGATAAGAAAAGAATTAGTTCTTAAAACCCAGGAGATTGGTTTGACCAGGTGTATCATTGATGTAGCCTACAAAAAACCTGGCCCTCCCACCTTAGCCCAATAATATGCAAAGGTGAGTCTATGATGTTTGAACACATGGTGTTATCTGGAGGTGGCCATCACACTTGGCACAACTGGTGACAAGGAGAAGATGGCTGGAATCACTATATTGAGTGAAGCCAGTTTCTAATGGCTGGCATTTGCATATCAAAGCTTGCTGGCCTGGCCCTTCAAGTCACCTTTTCTGTTATAAAAGAGATGGTGCAGGGGTTGTTTCTTGTTACAGGAAAATTTCCACCAAGAACCTTTACCCTTAGTATCTAGCTAAAATAATGTCTTAATAACCCCTGTATTATCTGTACCTGTTTAGGTGTCTGGTGGGCAACACTCAAATGTTTGCTGAATGAATTTGTGGGAGCTAAATGATGGGTGTATGGGACATACAGAATGGAATATTATAGACATTGGAGACTATAAAAGGTGGGGGATGGGGGTGTAAAAAGTAAAGTAGAGGTTCGTCTTCAAAGACTTTCGTCCCCATCTAATTAGGAATAAGTAGTAACTTCTCTTAAAAGCAAAATTTATTCAAAGATCTGTGCTAACATTCTTAAGTATCTGCTAACCGTAATAAAGAAATCAATATATTTCATGTTCTTAGCTCCCACAATTTAGCCTGAATATTTTCCCTGGCATGTTTATAGTGGTCCAAGCAAGCATTAGGTCATAGCTGTCCCTCTTCCTTATTTAAAGGTGTTTTTACCTTTCTCAGCATTCCACAAGTTACTTCCTCTTCCTTTGTTCTCCTCTGCCTTTGCCGCTTTTAAAAATTTCTAAGTTGCTAGCCAATTGGGACAAATACCAAATGTGAGGTCCCGTTCCAGCCAATGGAAACCGGACACAGCAGTAGGGTGAACGCGTCAGGATACAAATGACCCTGTCTCCTTTGTTCGGTGTACTCTCGTGACAAAACCGCTGGCAAGCGTACCCTTTCTGCAGGAAGTGAAAATGGCCTTGCTGAGTAAATTAAATGTATGTTCAAGTGCTATTTCTTTTTGGCACCAGGGAACAAGCATTTCAAGCAGGGGTGAGGCTTGAAAAATGACCTATTTGGTACAGTGTTCACTATGCGGATGATGGGTGCACAGACTTCACCACCACACAATATATGCAGGTAGGAAGCCTGCGGTTGTACCCCTTTAAGGGGTATTTAATATATAAAAATTTTTTAAAATTTATAATGTTTGAATGAGTAGGTAAAAAATAAATATGGACCCTTTTCCTTGTGGTGGAGTATTTTATCTGTATATTCTCCTCAGGAAGACCATATAATGATCTCAATTGTTGTATAGATATTTGATTTAGACTTAGTTTGTTAGACATTAAACAAGTTTATTGTAATTGTGGATCTATTAATAGACTAAACGTTTAGAAGGAGTGACTTGTTCCAATGTCCTGAATCTGTTAAAACAAGAAGCTGCTCCTGGTATAGATTTAAACGCTCCATTGTTCGTGATTCCAGATTCTGTCCCAACACACAGTGACTTCCTTCTTGCCTCTGGAACTGGCAGGCCATCCTGTCTTGTAATGCCTCAGGCCAAGGAGGGACTGAGCTGCATTAACTTGAAACTGCTGGCTGTAGAGACTTTGGTACTGATGCTAATTTTCTCAGACACTGTTTATGTAGGCAAACCGTTCCTGCTAACCAGCCCAGCAGATCAACTGGCAGAGAGAATGTGCTGCCAGTGGGGTAGAGTTTGGGATACATTTCATGACCTACTTCCCCTCCCTACCCTGATTTTAAATCTTTTTATCTTAAATGCAGCAAAACCTGTGTAATAGGAGAGGTTTCTGTTTAAAATAATGACAGTGTTTAATCAGAGCTCTGATTGATCATATTCAGAGCAGTGGGTCAGGATCAGTCGAACTTTTGAGAGTTCTGGTGCTTGCTTTTATTTTTATTTTTATTTTTATTTTTTGAGACAGAGTCTTGCTCTGTTGTCCAGGCTGGAGTGCAGCAATGCCATCTCAGCTCACTACAAGCTCCTCCTCCCGGGTTCATGCCATTCTGCTGCCTCAGCCTCCCCAGTAGCTGGGACTACAGGCA
>NW_012109253.1:752881-757433 GCF_000951045.1 Mandrillus leucophaeus
TAATATGCAAAGGTGAGTCTATGATGTTTGAACACATGGTGTTATCTGGAGGTGGCCATCACACTTGGCACAACTGGTGACAAGGAGAAGATGGCTGGAATCACTATATTGAGTGAAGCCAGTTTCTAATGGCTGGCATTTGCATATCAAAGCTTGCTGGCCTGGCCCTTCAAGTCACCTTTTCTGTTATAAAAGAGATGGTGCAGGGGTTGTTTCTTGTTACAGGAAAATTTCCACCAAGAACCTTTACCCTTAGTATCTAGCTAAAATAATGTCTTAATAACCCCTGTATTATCTGTACCTGTTTAGGTGTCTGGTGGGCAACACTCAAATGTTTGCTGAATGAATTTGTGGGAGCTAAATGATGGGTGTATGGGACATACAGAATGGAATATTATAGACATTGGAGACTATAAAAGGTGGGGGATGGGGGTGTAAAAAGTAAAGTAGAGGTTCGTCTTCAAAGACTTTCGTCCCCATCTAATTAGGAATAAGTAGTAACTTCTCTTAAAAGCAAAATTTATTCAAAGATCTGTGCTAACATTCTTAAGTATCTGCTAACCGTAATAAAGAAATCAATATATTTCATGTTCTTAGCTCCCACAATTTAGCCTGAATATTTTCCCTGGCATGTTTATAGTGGTCCAAGCAAGCATTAGGTCATAGCTGTCCCTCTTCCTTATTTAAAGGTGTTTTTACCTTTCTCAGCATTCCACAAGTTACTTCCTCTTCCTTTGTTCTCCTCTGCCTTTGCCGCTTTTAAAAATTTCTAAGTTGCTAGCCAATTGGGACAAATACCAAATGTGAGGTCCCGTTCCAGCCAATGGAAACCGGACACAGCAGTAGGGTGAACGCGTCAGGATACAAATGACCCTGTCTCCTTTGTTCGGTGTACTCTCGTGACAAAACCGCTGGCAAGCGTACCCTTTCTGCAGGAAGTGAAAATGGCCTTGCTGAGTAAATTAAATGTATGTTCAAGTGCTATTTCTTTTTGGCACCAGGGAACAAGCATTTCAAGCAGGGGTGAGGCTTGAAAAATGACCTATTTGGTACAGTGTTCACTATGCGGATGATGGGTGCACAGACTTCACCACCACACAATATATGCAGGTAGGAAGCCTGCGGTTGTACCCCTTTAAGGGGTATTTAATATATAAAAATTTTTTAAAATTTATAATGTTTGAATGAGTAGGTAAAAAATAAATATGGACCCTTTTCCTTGTGGTGGAGTATTTTATCTGTATATTCTCCTCAGGAAGACCATATAATGATCTCAATTGTTGTATAGATATTTGATTTAGACTTAGTTTGTTAGACATTAAACAAGTTTATTGTAATTGTGGATCTATTAATAGACTAAACGTTTAGAAGGAGTGACTTGTTCCAATGTCCTGAATCTGTTAAAACAAGAAGCTGCTCCTGGTATAGATTTAAACGCTCCATTGTTCGTGATTCCAGATTCTGTCCCAACACACAGTGACTTCCTTCTTGCCTCTGGAACTGGCAGGCCATCCTGTCTTGTAATGCCTCAGGCCAAGGAGGGACTGAGCTGCATTAACTTGAAACTGCTGGCTGTAGAGACTTTGGTACTGATGCTAATTTTCTCAGACACTGTTTATGTAGGCAAACCGTTCCTGCTAACCAGCCCAGCAGATCAACTGGCAGAGAGAATGTGCTGCCAGTGGGGTAGAGTTTGGGATACATTTCATGACCTACTTCCCCTCCCTACCCTGATTTTAAATCTTTTTATCTTAAATGCAGCAAAACCTGTGTAATAGGAGAGGTTTCTGTTTAAAATAATGACAGTGTTTAATCAGAGCTCTGATTGATCATATTCAGAGCAGTGGGTCAGGATCAGTCGAACTTTTGAGAGTTCTGGTGCTTGCTTTTATTTTTATTTTTATTTTTATTTTTTGAGACAGAGTCTTGCTCTGTTGTCCAGGCTGGAGTGCAGCAATGCCATCTCAGCTCACTACAAGCTCCTCCTCCCGGGTTCATGCCATTCTGCTGCCTCAGCCTCCCCAGTAGCTGGGACTACAGGCATCTACCACCACGCCCAGCTAATTTTTTGTATTTTTAGTAGAGACGAGGTTTCACTGTGTTAGTCAGGATGGTCTCGATCTCCTGACCTGGTGATCTGCCTGCTTCGGCCTCCCAAAGTGCTAGGATTACAGGCGTGAACTTCCCCCCCGCTCCCCGCCCCAACCGCTTGCTTTGTCACTTAGGGCTTTATGATCCTGAGCAAAATATTTACTTCTCTAAGACCCAAATGAGCATCCAATGAATGTAACATCTGCTGTTCCTATGACAAGTCCTTGTGACATTCACACAAGTGAAAGTTCAAAAGGTCCTCAACTGTAAAGGGCCATTCAAAAGAGTCCATGGTTTATTATTATGTATTCTAAATAGTAGGCAATAACTTGTCATGATCACCATGTGAATGTGTACAAAAGGGTACTTAATTTACTATCTGAATCTAGCTCTTCAGATATCTGTAGATATCTATAAAAATCATTCACCTTGTATCTTTTGTGTTTATGTGCCATTTAAGAAACCATTTTTTCAAAGGTGGTGTCTAATTTGCCACTTCCTGCACTTTGTAAAAAGCAGATTAACCCAACTTCTGGAGTGTCCTGTGTAACACACTTCTGAAGTCACAGGGCGTGAGTGGACAAGCTCTGAATTGTCATATCAAAGAAGGGAGTATGGGAGGTTTTGTTTAGAAGTTTAATTCTTTTTTGATGCTTTTAGTCAGCGGCTACTTAGAACACTCAAATGAAAACAAATGCTGCTGTCCTGACAATCAAGGGAGGCTTTTAGCAGCTTGGGTAGTCTCAGGAAGGGTATTTGTTTATGACCTTGTGTACATAAGGCACTGGCAAAAAATTTGGCCTCCAAGACCCAGTTTTCCGAAGGAGCTCACAATCTAGTTGTTGTGGTAGGTAACAAAGATGTGAGCACAAACTTGATTTTTTAAAAGTCTCATTTTTATGTGCCTGCATATGGAAGGCAATGGAGAGTGAGACAGGAATAGGACCAAGAGAGGTGTAAATGATATGGCTCCGATGACTGGAGGAACACTAGGATCCTTGGTCTTGTGCCAGTTTAGATAAAACGACACAGACACATGTGGAGTGGTTTTAAGGAGTGGAGAGTTTATTAGGCAAGAAAGAAGGAAAGAAGACGAAGACAGCTCCCCGGTACAGAGACGGGGGCGGGGAGGGGTGGGATTCGAACAAAGAGAAACCCCGTGTGTGGCGGGAAAGTGGCTGCTTACATTGCGATGCTGAAGGAGGTGGTGTCTGGTTTGCGTAGGGCCCAGGGGATTGGTTTGACCAGGTTGTTATTTATGTTGCCTGTGAAAAACCTGGCTCTCCCACCTTAGCTTTTTAATATGCAAATACGGGTTGCCGTGATTTTCTGAAAACATGGTATTATCTGGAGGTGGCCATGACACTTGGCACACGTGATGACAAGAAGAAGGCAGGAGTCGCCATATTGGGTGGACCATTCCTAACGGGCGGCATTTGCATATCAAAGCTTGCCAGCCTGGCCCTTCAAGCTGTTTTTCTGTTAGAAAAGAAATGGTTAGGGGTTTGCTTTTATTAAAAGAAAGAGCCTTACCAAGAACTCCTTTTACCCTCTCTACCTGCCTAAAAATTATTTTTAAGTAACACCTGTCTTATTTCCCCCCTCAAGAGAAGCAAAGCTAGCTGCTGTTAGGGGGTGCTGCCTGATGATTCGTTGTGGCTACTTCCTGCTAAAAAGGGGCATGCTGATGAGCAGCAATTGGGTCTTCTCCTGAGGTTGATCTAAGGATTCTTGGAAGAATGGCGTGTCCGTGTGTGGTTCTGCTCGCAGTACTATTTGGAGTTTGATTGCTTCTAGGCGAAAAGAGAAGTTTTACAAGAAGGTTTATAATATAGGGTGAGAATAAAAGCATTAAGATTACCACCGTTAGTAGGAGTCCTATAGACCATAACTGACAGTTAAGAGTTTGGTACCTATTAGTACACACCAATAGAGTGCAATACTGGATTGACTCCACTAGATGTCGCTGTACATTACCAGAAACGTTAACATAGAAGTAACATTTTCCTTGAGAAAAGCATACATTTCTCCCTTGACTTGCCATTAGAGAATAACTTTAGGCTTAGGCAATTTTTATAACTTGCAATATGATTGGGAGAAATACGTTACTGGATGTCTAAAATAACTTTAGCGGTAATTTTGACAATCCTTTCCTTTAATGATTAAATTTTTTCATGTTTTTCACAGACCCTCTTACAACATACTTAAACTTTTCTGACTCATTCTAAACATCCTTTCTTTAAAAAAATCAGTCATTTCCTTTTAGGACAAGTATTTACCATACAAAATCCTTTCCTTTTTTTGTTTTTGAAAAAAATTTTTTAAAATTATACTTTAAGTTCTAGGGTACATGTACACAATATGCAGGTTTGTTACATAGGTATACATGTGCCATGTTGGTTTGCTGCACCCATCAACTCACAAAATCCTTTCTTTCTTTTTCTCTTTTTTTTCTTTTCTT
>NW_012109253.1:759018-759892 GCF_000951045.1 Mandrillus leucophaeus
AATTTCTTTTAAAATGGTGCCCTCCTAGATTAGAAGGGCTCAAATGTGTTAGTGCCTTGAGGCTTCCTTGCCTTTGCATGGCTGCCTGATCAGCTAATCTATTTCCTTTGACCACCTTATCTGTTCCCTTTCAACGTTCTCTACGATACATCCCTGCTGTCTCTCATGGAAGAGAAACAAGATAACCTGCTAATTTCCTGGTGATATTTTATAGGAGATACATTAGTGTTAAGAAAATGCCTTTCCTTTCAAATGGCAGCACGAGCATGGAACGTTAGGAAAGCATACTTGGAGTCAGTATAAATGTTAGCCACCTTTCCCTTGCTTAATTTAGGTGCTCTTGTAAGAGCTATTAGCTCAGCCAGTTGGGCGCTTGTGTTCCGGGAGAGTACATACCGCTCCTGCTTTAGGTACTTCTTGCTTCACCGGCTATTTGATGGCTAAGAGCTACCCCTAGAGGACAGTGATCCTGCCACATTATGTGGGGTATAAACAGTTAAATTATTTCCTTGGGTTAACTTGGAGGCTTTTCTGACTAGTAGAGCTATTGTGACAGTGGCTTGGAAGCTTGTGTAAATAGGTTCTCCTAACCACAACTAAGGTTGAGAAAAATATTGGATTAGAGTTTTTCCTGAAATGCCCCTTACAGTTGTGCTAAAGGAAGAGAGGAGGCCTGGATTAGAGAGGAGAAAAGAGAGAGAGTGGGCCTGGTGTTTAGAAGGAGGTCTGCTTCCTTTCCTTCAATTTCCAGTATCACCCGGAGCTCCTGTGCTATGACGGCAGTTTGAGCCGCCGGAGCTGAGGTTTGGGCCCCGGGTCCTGTGGGACCATCTGCGAGACTGGCCCTGAACCCAGTGACCTCCGTATCTGGGGA
>NW_012109253.1:764877-766512 GCF_000951045.1 Mandrillus leucophaeus
TTTCATCGTTTTCAATAAAAGTGTAATGGAAGTAAACTGACAAGTTTAGGAGGCTTTCAGAGCATAAAGGAGAAAGGCTGACAGCTCTTGAGAACCTCTTTGCTTTCAGCTGAGAGCAAGTAGAGAATGCTTGCTCTCTGGCCCTGAATGTCATGATATTACGTTCAGAATCATTGAAATGTCTGACAACACTGTTGTTTAAAAATGAGAATCATTAGGCCATGTCTGCCATTATAGGATGAAGGGTAGTTTGAATAGTATGGAGAAAAAATATCCCAAAAGGATGATTTGTCTTAGACAATATTAACAAAATTTCAAATTATAATATGTATAGTAATTTGCAGTAATTCACTTTTCTTTTTTATATATATATTTAGCTTCATCTTAAAAGTTCCCCTTCATTGGTAATGCTTTGAAAAATGCTGGATTTAGAATTATGAAGGGACTATCAACTAATATTATGGATGATATTATTTAGAAACCATTCCGTGTGCTACACAACTCCTTCGAAAATGATACGAGCTGGGCACGGTGGCTCACACCTGTAATCCCAGCCCTCTAGGAGGCCAAGGCAGGTGGATCACCCAAGGTCAGGAGTTTGAGACTAGCCTGACCAAGATGGTGAAACCCCGTGTGTACTAAAAATACAAAAATTAGCTGGGTGTGGTGGTAAGTGCCTGTAATCCCAGCTACTCAGGAGACCGAAACAGGAGAATCACTTGAACCCAGGAGGTGGAGGTTGCAGTGAGCCGAGATCGTGCCACTGTACTCCAGGCTGGGCAACTCCATCTCAAAAAATAATAATAATTAAAAAATTAAAATAAAACAATAACCACTGAAATGGCTATTATTCATCTTTCCAAATCTGTAATACCTGGAAGTTCTGCATGACCTTTAGGAAAGCTACATCCACAAAACGTTCCTTCTAGTTTCCTGATAAGTTTTAGAAGAAATATTACCATTCTGAGCTAAAATAGTTCTACTTCCTTAGGGAAAATTCCTACTATAACATGAAATAGGCAAATACAATTATTCTTTAAAAAACTCAGCCATAGCATCTTAGAGATTAAATGAATAACCCTTAGAAGTTCACATAGTATTTTTTTCCACTGCTTCCTAGGCAGACCCCATTTAATGTAGCTGGCATGTTGCCCTGCAGACTTTACTGAACTGCTAGTACAGAAGTCGCTATGTTTTTAGCAAGCCCATTCATTTTTGTAAAGCTCCATCATTGCATTTTTCATTATACTGACCTAATACCTAGCTATCTTTAGCTTCCTCACACTCTGCTTTCTGGAGTGAAAATGTATATGTCTGTGCGTTCTTTATATATACCTAGTATCAATTAGTTTCATGTTTTCCTGCATGTAACAGAAAACTCATTAACAGTGGACTTCTCCAAATACTTCTCTAAATATTTTTCTCACAAAACGAGAAGTCGAATGAAGCGTTGGTGTCAATTCAGTGTCTCGAAGATATTAGACCCAAGGCCTCTGTCTTTTCCTCGTGGTTGCTGATGAAGGCTGAAGCTATAGCCATCATCGTAATATTCCACTTGGAGAGAGAAGAAAGTACTCTTTTGTATACTAAAAATAACAAAAATTAGCTGGGTGTGGTGGCACGCACCTGTAGTCC
>NW_012109253.1:766562-767790 GCF_000951045.1 Mandrillus leucophaeus
CTATTAAACTTAATGATAGTAAAACTTTTATGTTTGCTTTTTATCCGTAACTATTACTCCTGCTATAGGCAAAATAACCTTGACTAAATTTCTGCTGCAATTATTAATCCTGTTATAAGGATGATAATCAGGCAAAATATTACAGCAATTAGAATTTTACAACCAGAATTCCACATTGTGGGTGCCACAGTGTATATAGTTCTATTGCAAATAGTAGCGTGGCTGTAACAATTTCCACAAGAGTGGCATAGTAAATAATTTTCATTTAAAACTACTTGCCAAGATATAACATTTCCCTTTGGGGATTTACAAAGTTACAAATGCAATCCCATGTATAATTAAAATTTCCCTGCGAATATGCCTTAAAAAGAAGTTCAACTGTTTGGTAGCAAATTTTGACAGGAAAGGGTAGAAATGAAAAAAAGTATCTGTTGGGGGAAAGGTGGGACTGAGTAAGATGAGTAGCCCTCACTTTTGTTTTTTTTGAGACAGAGTCTCGCGCAGTTGCCTAGGCTGGAGTGCAATGGTGCGATCTCGGCTCACTGCAACCTCCGCCTCCTGGGTTCAAGTGATTCTTCTGCCTCAGCCTCCTGAGTAGCTGGGATTATGGCACGTGCCACCACACCCAGCTAATTTTCTTTTGTATCTTGAGTAGAGACAGGGTTTCACCATGTTGGCCAGGCTGATCTTGAACTCCTGACCTCATGATCTGCCTGCCTGGGCCTCCCAAAGTGCTGGGATTACAGACGTGAGCCGAAGTGCCCAGCCCACTCACTTATCTTTTATAATTTTTAGCTTAAGATGTTCTATTAATACCAAATTTCTTGGGTTAAATAAAGGTTTTATTTCCTGGGGTTGGGCTTCTGCTGGTTGTGTTAATTCTTGTTGGAAGGGAGCGAGAGAGGTTACATGCTTAGCCAGTTTAGAGGTTTTCTGCCTGAAAACAATCTCTGAACACACTGATAAGTTTTATCCTTTCCCAAGTGAAAAGCTCGGTGAAGGATTTTAAGGACTTTCATTGGCTGCAGGCTGGCAAATAGAGTTTGCCATCCTGACTGTAGGCATCCTGAGGGCTGAAAACTATGGGGCTGAGAAGTGGCCTGTTCTGTTTCTGCAAAGGAATACTGAGGTTTAATTTCTTTTAAAATGGTGCCCTCCTAGATTAGAAGGGCTCAAATGTGTTAGTGCCTTGAGGCTTCCTTGCCTTTGCATGGCTGCCTGATCAGCT
>NW_012109253.1:770118-772138 GCF_000951045.1 Mandrillus leucophaeus
GTGTGTGTATATATATGCTACGTATATACACCTGATATGTGCATGTGTAAATATATATGTAATAAGTATGTGTGTGCCTGTGTGTGCGTGTGTGTGTATATATATATATGCTACGTATATACACCTGATATGTGCATGTGTAAATATATATGTAATAAGTATGTGTGTGCCTGTGTGCGTGTGTATATATGCTACGTATATACACCTGATATGCGCATGTGTAAATATATATGTAACAAGTATGTGTGTACCTGTGTATGTGTATATGCTACGTATACATACCTGATATGTTCATCTGTAAATATATCTGTAATAAGTATGTGCCTGTGTGCATGTGTGTATATATATGCTATGTATATACACCTGATATGTGCATGTGTAAATATATATGTAACAAGTATGTGTCTGCGTGTGTGTATGTGTATCTATACATGCTACATTTATATACATCTGATATGTGCATGTGTAAATATATATACACCTATATATACACCTGCTACGTGTATATATAGGTGTATTACGTAGTGTATATATACTATATATGCTATATATACACACTATATATGCTATATATAGTATATATAGTAATGCTATATATATACACTATATATGCTATATACTATATATAGTATATATAGTATATACAGTGTATATACGTATATAGGTGTGTATATATAGGTGTATACACATGTAGCAGGTGTATATACAGGTAGCATATATGTGTGTGTGTGTGTATATGTGTGTGTAGCAGGGGTTTTGTGTTAGAACCAAGAGCCTGGAACTGGCACAATGAAAATATTTTACCCAAAAGGTATGCTAAGTAAAAGTCCCAAGTTTCACACATTTTTGAGGATCAAAGTGAAAAACTCAAAGTGAATTATTAGGGAATCATATCTACTTCTTCCTAAACCCTCCATCTGGTTGTGTTCTAAAATTTAATAAACACTAACTGATCTTTCCATTTCCATAAAATTCTGTGAGATAACAAAATCCTACGTTCTGGTTTCTGAAGGATGGTGTTCTGCAAATGTAAAAGTTTCCCTTAACCTCCAAAAAATAGTTGGGTCAATCCAGCTACCACAAGTGTGAAATTGAGAAGCTGCTTGCTAAGATTGAATTTAATATTGTCACATCTGAGAGCTGCTTGTCTGATCATGTTGCCACTGGATAAAGTAAGCCTTACTACAAAGGATAAAAGAATGATTATTTCAATATCCAGTCATAGTTCATCATCGAACTCTGAGTAAAATGGAGAAAAGAGACGTTTTATCTTATATGACTCTATGCATTTCTCTGGGAAGTCATTTATCTGGTTACTATCTAGGAGAGCAAAGATAAGGGGAAAAATCTTCCATTATTCTCGACTATAATTTTACATATGAAATTTTAATAACATAGGTTTTTGGTTATTTCTTTTAAGAGCCTTCAATATGAGAAAGTGAAATATTACAAACTTGTTTTATAAAATATATTTGTGAACCATAAAACCCCATATAAAACGGAAATTATTATCACCATTAACTACTGAGGCTTCTAATCTTATTCTCTAATGGTTAAAAAATGACTAGAATTTAGAATTACTGCCAATATATGGGGGGGATTTTATAAAAATAGCTGTATTCATTTGCATGTTAAGCAAGAGTGTGATTTCTGATGTCCATGAGAGTCACTTGCTGCTTTAAGATCTGCTCTGCTGCTGACTCTACATGTGTAGCTTTGAGAGGTCCTTTAGCCCCTCCAGCTTTCCTCATAGGCAGGATGTGGCTATTGTACTTGGTGATATCCTAAACATGCTTCCGATCCCAACATTCCACGGTTCTGTGATATTTCTGCCTTATTACAAAAGACATTCACTTTAAAAGTATAAACACTGTAGTAACTTTTCTGTTTCATCGTTTTCAATAAAAGTGTAATGGAAGTAAACTGACAAGTTTAGGAGGCTTTCAGAGCATAAAGGAGAAAGGCTGACAGCTCTTGAGAACCTCTTTG
The DNA here is from genome assembly GCF_000951045.1 of Mandrillus leucophaeus. Lineage (NCBI taxonomy): Eukaryota > Metazoa > Chordata > Mammalia > Primates > Cercopithecidae > Mandrillus > Mandrillus leucophaeus. The sequence continues at coordinate 772,108 of NW_012109253.1, forward strand.
CTTTCAGCTGAGAGCAAGTAGAGAATGCTTG
>NW_012109253.1:775083-776424 GCF_000951045.1 Mandrillus leucophaeus
GCAGTTTGAGCCGCCGGAGCTGAGGTTTGGGCCCCGGGTCCTGTGGGACCATCTGCGAGACTGGCCCTGAACCCAGTGACCTCCGTATCTGGGGAGAGTTCTGTCTCCATTGGCTTTTGCCACAGGCTGGACAGGGTTGAGGTGGCTTCGTCTTGCTGCCTGGGCATTCCTCTTTAAAATACCCTGGCCTGCCACACTGATAGCAACTAATGGATGCATCTTGGGGCTCCTGGACTTTGCAAGCCTGCAAAGCTGCTGCTGGAACCTTTGTCCTTCTCCTGAGCTGTCTCTTTCTTTTGGGCCTCCTCCTAGTTCCCATTATAAAAGACCAAGTGGCCCCCTGCATGAGGTTCTCTAAGGTGCTATTTGGTCCTATAGTTTGCTTCTGCAGTTTTCTTCTAATATTGGGAGCTGCCTATGTGATAAACCTATCCTTCTGGATGAGCTGTCCCTCCACTGACTCAGGGGATGAAAAAGGAGGAGTGTTCTGTTAGTGCCTCTCTCAGCCTTTCTATAAAGGCCACAGGATTCTTATCTGGTTTTTGGTCTATTATAGACAGTTTAGAGTAATTGAGAGGTTTGGCCCTGGTTTTCTGTAGGCTTTCTAAAACGCATATTTAAAAAAGCTTCCTGGCCGGGCGCAGTGGCTCTCTTCTGTAATCCCAGCACTTTGGGAGGCTGAGGCAGGCAGATCACCTGAGGTCGGGCGTTTGAAACCAGCCTATCCAACTTGGTGAAACGGTACTCAACAGGTAGGCAATTACAATGCAGTGGTAAGTATTTGCATATCTAATACTTGGTGAAACTTGGTACTCAATACTGTAGGCAATTACAATGCAATGGTAAGTATTTGTGTATCTAAAGATAGAAAAGGTACAGCGAAATATGATATAAAAGATTAAAAAACGCTACCCCTGTATAGGGCACTTACCATGGAGCTTGCAGGAGTAGAATTTGCTCTGGGTGAATCAGTGAATGAGTAGTGAGCAAATGTGAAGGCCTAGGACATTACTATGCGTTACTGTAGGCTTTATAAACACTGTACACTTAGGTTACACTAAATTTGTTTTAAAAATTAAGTAATTGCACTACAATGTCACAATGACAACAATGCCACTAGGTTATAAGAGTTTTTAGCTCCATCAGAATCTGTGGAACCACCCTCATATATGCGATCTGTTCTTGAGCAAAATGCCATCATGCAGCACTTGACTGTATATATATGTAAAAAGTATGTGTGTGCCTCTGTGCATGTGTAAATATATATGTAATAAGTATGTGTGTGCCTGTGTGTGCGTGTGTGTGTATATATATATATGCTACGTATATACACCTGATATG
>NW_012109253.1:779607-785564 GCF_000951045.1 Mandrillus leucophaeus
AAAAAAAAAAAAAAAAAAAAAAAAAGGCTTCCTTTTACATTCGTTTCCTGAGCTATTGGGGTTCCAGTTAAGGTTATTTACTGAAACTGCTTCCCTCCCTATTGGGAATGGCGTTTCTGCTATTTTTTTGCTTTCCTTACCTGCTGTCTTCCCTTGTGGTATATTATAGGAGATACATTGCTCGTCTCTGAAATTATGTGCTGCTTGCAGAGCTACCTGCTTTTCAGCTGCAGTGAGGGTCTGGTTTAGAAGCAGAATAACGTCCCTGCATGTGAGGTGAAATACCTGAGTTAAATTTTGGAAAGCTTCTATTTACCTATCAGGGTCATCAGAACATTGGCCTACGTCATCTTTTATTTGCCTAAGGTTTTGTCATGAGCAGGGAACTTGAAGGGACCCCAAATAAGGGGGATCCTCAGATGGTTCCTCTGGAAGTTGCTTCTTTAACTTTTGGGGAACTATTTTCCCTGGGACTGCCCAATATGATTGCTAAAAGAGCTGGGTTGATCTTACAACGTTTGGCAAAGGTTTAGTAAAAATGCCATGCCCTTGTATAAAAGAAAATGAATTGCTTTTCCCTTTAAAGTCCTTAGGTTAAGGAAATGTTCCAGTGCTGTCGAGTGCACTCCAGAGGGATGCAAGCTGAAGAAAATCTGATACCCATCTAGAAAAAGAAGTGAGAATAAAAGCATCCTCTTAGTCTTCCTTTCTGTGTGACCTAGGGTGGAGGAGAAGACAGGGAGTGTTCAACTGTTTTCCCTCCCTGGCTCCTGTGTTCTGGCACCAAGTTAAATATGCCACCCATGGTTGAAGACATGGTCCTCCAAGCCATAGAACCAGATGAACTAAGTGATGGGACTAACCATGTTTTACCTGCACAACCTTAGGTCATCCGCCTTCTGTGATTTCCCTTTGACTTCCTAAACCTGTGTGATCTGCCTGGCTCTCCAAAAAAGTCTCTCTGGAGACTCCCACAGTCTCCAGAGAGACTGTGTTGTCTTTGAGCCCCCGTCTTTCATGGAGCAATGTGCTAGATTGCCTGCTATTTTGCCCCATGCTAAAACATTTACCCCTAGAAAACTGGTTCTGGTTAAGCTCCGTACTTAAAATCCCCTTACTGATTAAGTACTGTCTTAATTGGAGACAGAGTAGGTACCTTAAAAAAAACATAGGAACCGAATGGCCATTTTCCTTGCTGATGGGACAGTATTGAGACAAAAATTTGGCTACAGAAGACGTCTTACTCCTAACTGTTGAAAAGAGAGCTCTCCTGTTTACAGAAGTAGCCTAGAGCCTGATTTTTAGTGGTGTGAAAGGAGACTACAGTGTACAACAAAGGACCAGCAATGTGTCCTATGAAGAGGATTTCTATTTCCACTAGGTGGCGATGTTGGCTTAGAAATATCATGGGCTACCCAGAGACTTACTAGAGAGTAATCTCACTGTTGGAGATGGAAAAGGGGAACTCTGTTCCTAGAAGGTTGAAATGGCATTTTTCTGAGCTATATCCCGGGTCTACAGCATTTCCTGATCTTGCCTAACAGGATTACTTCCCTAGGCTGTAAAAATTCTCACACATTCAACACACAGAGAGCAAGAGACTGCAGACAGAGAAAGCAGGAAAGAAGGAAGGTTTTGCAACAGGATACCTTGAGATTAAAGGACAGATTTGAGGTTGAGATTCGCTCTATAGTCACCGCTCCAATGAATGAATTCCTGGCCAATGCACCAAAATGATACAGCTCTGATGACTGGAGGAAAACCAGGGTCCTTGGTCTCGCGCCAGTTTAGATAAAATGACACAGACACACATGGAGTGGTTTTAAGGAGTGGAGAGTTTATTAGGCAAGAAGAAAGGAAGAGAAAAACAGCTCCCCCATACAGAGACAAAGGGAGGGGGGATTAGAAAAAAGAGAAACTCAGCGTGTGGTGGAAAAGTGGTTACTTATATTGGGATGCTGGAGGAGGCAGTGTCTGCTTTGCATTGGGCCCAGGGGATTGGTTTGACCAGGTGTGTCATTTATGTAGCCTGCAAAACACCTGGTCCTCCTACCTTAGCCCTTTAATATGCAAATGTAGGTTGCCATGATGTTCTGAACACATGGTGTTATCAGGAGGTGGCCATGACACTTGGCGCACCCCGTGACAAGAAGAAGGCAGGAGTCACCATATTGGGTGGACAATTTCTAATAGCCAGTATTTGTGTATCAAAGCTTGCCAGACTGGCTCTTCAAGTTGTTTTTCTGTTAGAAAAGAAATGGTTCAGGTTCCAAGTTGGCCGAATAGGAACAGCTCCAGTCTATGGCTCCCAGTGTGAATGACGCCAAAAACGGATGATTTCTGCATTTCCAACTAAAGTACCAGGTTCATCTCACTGGCACTTGTTGGACAGTGGGTACAGGACAGCGGGTGCAGCCCACGGAGTGTGAGCTGAAGCAGGGCGAGGCATTGTCTCACCTGGGAAGCACAAGGGGTCAGGGAATTCTGCTTCCTAGACAAGGGAAGCCATGACAGATGGTACCTGGAAAACTGGGACACTCTTGCCCTAATACTGCACTTTTCCAATGGTCTTAGCAAACAGCACACCAGGAGATTATATCCCGCACCTGGCTCAGAGCCCACGGAGCCTTACTCACTGTTAGCACAGCAGTCCCAGTTCGAACTGCGAGGCAGCAGCGAGGCTGGGGGAGGGGCGTCCACCGTTGCTGAGGCTTGACTAAGTAAACAAAGCATCTGGGAAGTTCGAACTGGGTGGAGCCCACTGCAGCTCAACAAGGCCTGCCTGCCCCTGTAGATTACACCTCTGGGGGCAGGGCATAGCTTAACAAAAGGCAGCAGAAACTTCTGCAGACTTAAACGTCCCTCTCTGACAGCTTTGAAGAGAGTAGTGGTTCTCCCAGCACAGAGTTTGAGATCTGAGAATGGACAGACTGCCTCCTCAAGGGGGTCCCTGACCCCCGAGTAGCATAACTGGGAGACACCTCCCAGTAGGGGCCGACTGACACCTCATCCAGTCGGTGCCCCTCTGAGATGAAGCTTCCAGAGGAAGGATCAGGCAGCAACATTTGCTGTTCTGCAATCTTTGTTGTTCTGCAGCCTCCACTGGTGATACCCAGGCGAACAGGGTCTGGAGTGGACCTCCAGCAAACTCCAACAGACCTGCAGCTGAGGGTCCTGACTGTTAGGAGGAAAACTAACACACAGAAAGGAATAGCATCAACAACAACAAAAAGGACATCCACACAAAAATCCCATCAGTAGGTCACCATCATTAAAGACCAAAGGTAGATAAAACCACAAAGATGGGGAGAAACCAGAGCAGAAAAGCTGAAAATTCTAAAAATCAGAGTGCTTCATCTCCTCCAAAGGATTGCAGCTCTTCGCCAGCAGCAGAACAAAGTTGGATGGAGAATGACTTTGATGAGTTGAGAGAAGAAGGCTTTAGAAAATCGGTAATAACAAACTTCTCCAAGTGAAAGGAGGATGTTTGAACCCATCACAAAGAAGCTAAAAACCTTGAAAAAAAGATTAGATGAATGGCTAACTAGAATAAACAGTGTAGAGAAGACCTTATATGACCCGATGGAGCTGAAAACCGTGGCACGAGAACTACGTGATGCATGCACAAGCTTCAGTAGCAGATTCGACCAAGTGGAAGAAATTGTATCAGTGATTGAAGATCAAATGAATGAAATGAAGTGAGAAGAGAAGTTTAGAGAAAAGAGAGTAAAAAGAAATAAACAAAGCCTCCAAGAAATATGGTACTAGGTGAAAAGACTAAATCTACATTTGATTGGTGTACCTGAAAGTGACGGGGAGAATGGAACCAAGTTGGAAAACACTCTTCAGGATATTATCCAGCAGAACTTCGTTAACCTAGCAAGGCAGGCCAACATTCAAATTCAGGAAATACAGAGAATGCCAAAAAGATACTCCTCGCGAAGAGCAACCCCAAGACACATAATTGTCAGATTCACCAAGGTTGAACTGAAAGAAAATATGTTAAGGGCAGCCAGAGAGAAATGTCGGGTTACCCACAAAGGGAAACCAGTCAGACTAACAGCGGATCTCTCAGCAGAAACTCCACAAGCCAGAAGCTGTCTCTTATACACATCTAGATGTGTATAAGAGACAGGAGATAGAGACACAAAAAACCCTCCAAAAAATCAATGAATCCAGGAGTTGGTTTTTTGAAAAGATCAACAAGATTGATAGACCGCTGGCAAGACTAATAAAGAAGAAAAGAGAGAAGAATCAAATAGATGCAATAAAAAATGATAAAGGGGATATCACCACCAATCCCGCAGAAATACAAACTACCATGAGAGAATACTATAAACACCTCTACACAAATAAACTAGAAAATATAGAAGAAATGTATAAATTCCCGGACAGATACACCCTCCCAAGTCTAAACCAGGAAGAAGTTGAATCACTGAATAGACCAATAACAGGCTCTGAAATTGAGGCAATAATTAAGAACCTACCAACCAAGAAAAGTCCAGAACCAGATGGATCCACAGCCGAATTCTATGAGAGGTGCAAAGAGGAGCTGGTGCCATTCCTTCTGAAACTATTCCAATCAATAGAAAAAGAGGGAATCCTCCCTAACTCATTTTATGAGGTCAGCATCATCCTGATACCAAAGCCTGGTGGAGACACAAAAAAAAAAAAGAGAATTTTAGACCAATATCCCTGATAAACATCGATGGAAAAATCCTCAGTGAAATACTGGCAAACTGAATCTAGCAGCACATCAAAAAGCTTAATCACCACAATCAAGTGGGCTTCATCCCTGGGATGCAAGGCTGGTTCAACATATGCAAATCAGTAAACATAATCCATCATATAAACAGAACTAAAGACAAAAACCACATGATTATCTCAATAGATGCAGGAAAGGCCTTAGACAAAATTCAACAGCCCTTCATGCTAAAAGCTCTCAAACTAGTTATTGATGTGATGTATCTCAAAATAATAAGAGCTTTTTATGACAAGCCTACAGCCAATATCATACTAAATGGGCAAAAACTGGAAGCATTCCCTTTGAAAACTGGACAAGAGAGGGATGCCCTCTCTCATCACTCCTATTCAACATAGTTTTGGAAGTTCTGGCCAGGGCAATCAGGCAGGAGAAAGAAATACAGGGTATTCAATTAGGAAAAGAGGAAGTCAAAGTGTCCCTGTTCGCAGATGACATGATTGTATATTTAGAAAACCCCATCATCTCAGCCCAAAATCTCCTTAAGCTGATAAGCAACTTTAGCAAAGTCTCAGGATACAAAATCGATGTGCAAAAATCACAAGCATTCCTATACACCAAAAACAGACAGAGAGCCAAATCATGAGTGAAATCCCGTTCACAATTGCTTCAAAGAGAATAAAATACCTAGGAATCCAACTTACCTAGGAATCCAAGGGATGTGAAGGACCTCTTCAAGGAGAACTACAAACTACTGCTCAACGAAATAAAAGGGGACACAAATGGAAGAACATTCCATGCTCATGGATAGGAAGAATCAATGTTGTGAAAGTGGCCATACTGCTCAATGTAATTTATAGATTCAATGCCATCCCCATCAAGCTACCAATGACTTTCTACACAGAATTGGAAAAAACTGCTTTAAAGTTCATATAGAACCATAAAAGAACCCACGTTGCCAAGACAATCCTAAACCAAAAGAACAAAACTGGAGGCATCACACTGTCTGACTTCAAACTATACTACAAGGCTACAGTAACCAAAACAGCATGACACTCGTACCAAAACAGAGATATAGACCAATGGAACAGAACAGAGCCCTCAGAAATAATACTACATATCTACAACCATCTGATCTTTGACAAACCTGACAAAAACAAGAAATGAGGAAAGGATTCCCTATTTAATAAATGGTGCTGGGAAAACTGGCTAGCCATATGTAGAAAGCTGAAACTGGATCCCTTCCTTACACCTT
>NW_012109253.1:786514-788901 GCF_000951045.1 Mandrillus leucophaeus
AGCAAAGACTTGGAACCAACCCAAATGTCCATCAATGATAGACTGGATTAAGAAAATGTGGCACATATACACCATGGAATACTATGCAGCCACAAAAAAGGATGAGTTCATGTCCTTTGTAGGGACATGGATGAAGCTGGAAACCATCATTCTGAGCAAACTATCGCAAGGACAGAAAAGCAAACACTGCGTGTTCTCACTCATAGGTGGGAATTGAACAATGAGAACACTTGGACACAGGGTGGGGAACATTACCCATAGGGGCCTGTCATGTGGTGGGGGGAGGAAGGAGGGATAGCATTAGGAGATATACTTAATGTTAATGACGAGTTAATGGGTGCAGCACACCAACATCGCACATGTATACATATGTAACAAACCTGCATGTTGTGCACATGTACCCTAGGACTTAAAGTCTAAAAACAAAAAAGAAAGAAAGAAATGGTTCAGGGGTTGCTTTTATTAAAGGAAAAAGCCTTACCAAGATCTCCTTTTACCCTCTCTATCTGCCTAAAAATTATTTTTTAATAACTCCTGTATTATTACCAGGGAAGGCTCAAGAGAGTGATGTGCTGTTGAGGAAGAGCTGAAGGAAAGGGAAATGAGGGAGGTGGCTGCCTGATCCAGAGTGGTCAAGCATAGAGCTATGCTGCCATAGTCACTGAGCCCAGGAAAGTTGCAAATCCTTTCTGGGCCTTAGTTTCCCTTTGGGTAAATATGGGAATCTAAACGTTAATTTCAGATGTAAAATCTTCTAGTTTTATGATGTAGGTTTGAGAATAAATGTACTCATGTGCTAGGTCTGACCCACAGACTGTGGCTGAGTGACAGATGAAAAAATGTATGCAGACACAGGTTTTTTGCCTGGCTAGGGGACCGGGCTGCTCACAGACACCAAGGAGGGTTCTGTAAAGAGTCAGCAGCCACAGCGCTGACAAGCTGGTGCTACAGGCATTTATTTAGTACAGATTTAATGACAAAGGCTTTGAGTCAACACATCTTGTGGGTAATTAACATGGTTGCCCCCTGGAGAGAGCAGTCCTGTGTGCAGATGATTAAAAGCCAGGTTCCGAGGCCTAAGTAAATTAACTTACCTAGATCAATTCCTTTACACGTTTATCTGCCTTTTGCTCTACTATTGCATACTTATTTTGTGCTTTACAGTTTGGCTTAATAATTCCATCCAGTGCTTTGCTGTGTGTAGAGAGTGCCACTGTGCTCCCATAGAACCGTTTAGGTCCATGCATGCCCTCATGTGGGACAAAAGGTTTCCTCTACAAAAATAATGCTAAGTAAAAGAAATAAGGGAAGAAGGACTGGTGTAGGAAAAATCCCTAGCCAGATGGGGATCCACCAAAGGCCTGGAACCTGAGCAAGTCTACACCCTGATTTGTAGCACTTGCTGATTCCATGATGTAAATACTCCCACCCTGGCCAATTTCAAGCCACTGACGTAATGTCAACTTGTTACCAGAAAGGTGTCCCAACCTAGACTCCAAGAGAGGGTTCTTGCATCTCACTCTAGAAAGAATCCAGGGCAAGTCTGTAAAGTGAAAGCAGGTTTATTAGGAAAGTAAAGAAATAAAGAATGGCTACTCAGGGGCAGAGCAGCCCCAAGGGCTGCTGGTTGCCCATTTTTATGGTTATTACGCGCTAAACAAGGGTAGATTATTCATGCCTCCCCTTTTACAGGGTAACTTCCTGATATTGCCATGGCATATGTAAACTGTCATGGTGATGGTGGGAGTGTACCAGTGAGGACCACCAGAGGTCACTCTCATTGCCATCTTGGTTTTAGTGGGTTTTGGCTGGCTTCTTTACTGCAACCTGTTTTATCAGCAAGGTCTCTATGACCTGTATTTTGTGCTGACCTCCTATCTCATCCTGTGACTTAGAATGTCTTAACCATCTGGGAATGCAGCCCAGTGAGAGGTGACAATGTGCTAGCAGCCCTCGCTTGCTCTCGGCACCTCCTTGGCCTCAGTGTCTGCTCTGGCCATGCTTGAGGAGCCCTTCAGTCCGCCACTGCACTGTGGGAGCCCCTCTCTGGGCTGGCCAAGGCCGGAGTCAGCTTCCTCTGCTTGTCGGGTGGCGTGGAGGGAGAGGTGCCGGTGGAACCGGGGCTGTGCATAGCACTCGCGGGCCAGTGCAAGTTCCGGGTGGGTGCGGGCTTGGCGGGCCCTGCACTCGGAGCAGCCAACCAGTGCCACTGGCCCTGGGCAGTGAGGGGCTTAGCACCCAGGCCAGCAGCTGGTTTGTGGATGCACCAATCAGCACTCTGTGTCTAGCTATTCTGATGAGGACTTGGAGAATTTTTATGTCTAGCTGGAGGATTGTAAATGCACCAATCAGCACTCTGTATCTAGCTAATCTGATGAGGACTTGGA
>NW_012109253.1:788951-802213 GCF_000951045.1 Mandrillus leucophaeus
ATGCACCAATCAGCACTCTGTATCTAGCTAATCTGATGAGGACTTGGAGAATTTTTATGTCTAGCTGGAGGATTGTAAATGCACCAATCAGCACTTTGTGTCTAGCTCAAGAATTGTAAACACATCAATCAGCACCCTGTGTCTAACTCAAGGTTTGTAAACACACCAATCAGCACCCTGTGTCTAGCTCAGGGATTGTAAATGCACCAATCAGCTCTCTGTAAAATGGACCAATCAGCACTCTGTAAAATGGACCAATCAGCGCTCTGTAAAATGGACCAGTCAGCTCTCTGTAAAATGGACCAATCAGCAGGATATGGGTGGAGCCAGATAAGGAAACAAAAGCAGGCTGCCTGATCTAGCAGTGACAACCCGCTCCTGTACCTTTCTGTGCTTTGGAAACTTTGTTTTTTCGCTCTTCACGATAAATCTTGGTGCCGCTCACTCTTTGGGTCTGTGCCACCTTTATGAGCTGTAACACTCACTGCGAAGGTCTGCAGCTTCACTCCTGAAGTCAACGAGACCACAAACCCACCAGAAGGATTGAACAACTCCAGATGCGCCACCTTTAAGAACTGTAACGCTCACCACGAAGGTCCATGGCTTCCTTCTTGAAGTCAGTGAGACCAAGAACCCAAAAATTCCAGACCCACCAGTAGGTCTCAGACTCATTTTACCCATCCTCTATTCAAGACAGAGATGCTCTGGTTCACATACCTCTGACAAACTAACTTGCAAAATTCCTGTGAATTTATCAGTTGGTTTGTGAAACCCAGCAAAAGCTGATTTCAGCATACCAGTGAAGGGCATTGCCAAAGAGAATAGCAAGTTAATAAAAAGAAAAATGTTAGGCAAGTTATGCTTGACTGCAAGGGGTAGGGTGGTGAGAAATGAGGTTGGAATGTAGAGTGGGACCAGACTGGAATGCCAACTTTAGATTTTTCTTTTTTTCCTGTAAGAAACAGGAAGTCAGCAGAAGTTTTTAAGCAGGCAGGTAATGTGATCAGCCTTTCAGGGTAGAAACTCTGACAGCAGTATGCAACAAGTTATAGAGAAAGAGGATTATCTAGAATTCAAGTTATCAGGCAAGTGCAGAAAATAATGAGCATCTTAGCCAAGGCAGCAACGAGAGCGGGGGTGGAGCTAGGGGTAGAACTAGATCAGAAAACATTGGCAGGTGGAGTTAATAGGGTTTGATGAGGTGATTGGAAATCATGTGAGATAAGAAGCTGAGGACGGTATTAAGGTTTCTAGCTTAGAAGTTAGACTTATGGTCAGATAATTGAGAATTTATGTTGTTAATTGCTCTGGGAGTAGAGAAGGGAGAGTAGGCCATATTAATTTTGAGGAGCTTATAGATTAGATCCTGGAGGTGGTTGGAAATATGGGTGGAAGCTTGAGAAAGATAGATCAGGGACTAGAAATTAGTGTAGAATACAGGTCATAGTCTTTGAATTTAGTAGTCTGCTGGTAAATACTTCCTATTTGCCATGATAGTACATTGGCTTGCTCAAGGAAAGAAGGAATTGTGAAGTTGAATGAAGTAATAAATGGAAGTTTTGAGAACATCATCATTTAAAGGGCCAGTGGTTAGGAGAGGAAGAACCAATCAATAAAAGACCAAAAAAAAAGAAAAAAAATAGGAGGAGTGGGGGATTAATTGTTAATGTGGCAAGAAAACAAGAAACTGGAGAAGTTAAGAGGGAAGAAAGTTTCAAGAAAGCACAAGTTATCAAATATCTGCAGTGAGGCCAAGTAGGTCATTGGCATCGGCTTTGGCATTGTGGTCAGGGGTCATTGGTGAGTCTAATAAGGATAGTTTCATCAGAGAGATGGGGCTGGAAGCCAGATTGCAATGGGTTCCCTTCAAAGAGGGCAGTCTTTGAAAAGTCACTTTTTTTTTCTTTTTTTTTTTTTTTTTTTGCTGGAGTCTTACTTTGTTGCCAGGCTGGAGTACAGTGGTGCAATCTCGGCTCACTGCAATCTCTGCCTCCTGGGTTCAAACGATTCTCCTGCCTCAGCCTCCCGAGTAGCTGGGATTACAGGTGTGTATCACCACGCCAGGCTAATTTTTGTATTTTTTAGTAGAGACAGGGTTTCACCATGTTGGCCAGGATGATCTCGATCTCCTGACCTCATGATCCACCCCCTCGGCCTACCAAAGTGCTGGGATTACAGGCCTGAGCCACCATGCCTGGCCAAAATGTCACTATCTTCTTTGGGACAAAGACAGAACTGACATCCACAGAAATCAAGTTCTGTTTAGAGATATATCTTCTCACTTTGCCTCCTTGCCCCCTATAAATTACCTGTTATGAATTCTCCCTTCCATCTACTTTCCAGAGCCTATGTCCTCCCTCCTCTAGGATCTCAATTCACTCAATTCTTTTTACCTCTGTAAGTTTGTCTTTCTCTCTTGACAAGCTGTTTCCCAAGAAGCACACTCAAGTCTCTCCCAACTATTCTAGTGCCTTCCTTATCTCTACAAACAGTGGACGTAATCTGTCTGCATTTACTCTCTCTGTTTCTTCAACTCCTGCTCACTTTGCAAGCCATTACAATATGATTTTCAGCCCCATATCTTGGATGAGACTGTCTTTCATAGGTTCACCAGTGAACCCATAGCCAACACCAATGACCTACTTGGCCTCTCTGCAGACATTTAACAACCTGCTTTCTTGAAATCTCTTTCCCCTTAATATCTCTGGTTTCTTGTTTCTGTTGCCATACTAACAATTTGTCCCTTTTCTCTGTTTTTCTCACTCCCCCTCTTGTCCTTTTTTGTTTTTTATTGATTGGTTCTTCCTGTCCTGCTCACCAGCTCTTTAAGTGATGGTGTTTCCGAAGCTTCCATTTTTTTTATTTTATTCAACTTTAGCTGAGCAAATTAACTTTCCCTCTCTGGTGGAATTTACTGTGTGGCCTAAATCCTCCCAGAAACGGTGCTCAAACATCCCTGTCCTTTGATCAGAGTTAGGTTGGAATAGAGATCTAGCCCTTAGCAAGTGAAGGTATGTTTTCGACCTTGTATTCTAGTTGAGAATGGGAAAGGGGACTTTGATGCCTTGCAGGTTCTCTTTCTGTCCTTACTAGGTCAGCGTGGTGGGCAAAGGGCTAAAGCGTGAACACTGCCCCATGACCAGAAACATCTATTTGCCTTTCCCCAACCTTCTTTCCTTCTCCAGCCTTCAGATCATGTATCAAAGGGGAGGCAGGAGGCTGGGGAAGAACCAGTAGCACACTGATACTCCGTACACATAAATAAGTTAGCATCTGGTCAAGTTTCAACGTGAACCAACTACCTGGGTAGGGAGCCAGTGTGCCACCAGATTTTACTGTCTCGTTCCACTGAGGCATAATGAGTACCCTTATTCCCCTTCCATCTCGTTAGGCAGAATTCTTCCCCTAGATCCTGGAATGGTTATGGAGGCAAGTTTTAAGACCTCTAGAACTGTTCTAGATTATTTCAGCTAACCAAGACAGGGTAATTTGCAGCCCATAAGGCCCTTAACACAATTCTGTGTGTTCCTGGATTTCCCAGCTACTTCTAAAGAGGTTTCAGGAAACCGTTACTTTCAGGTGACTTGAGTGAATTGGAATCTTTACTTCATTAACACTCAATTCACCTCTGCTGGTACTGTGTCCAGGCAGTCTCTTTGGACAGCCTCTGTCTTTTCTCTCCTAGGCTGGGTTCCATACCCCTACTTTAAGGTCCATCTCTTAATTGAACATTAAACATTAATATTTTAATTAAATTCTCATATTTTCATGCAGCTAAATAAATGTTCGTGAGATTATAGATTTTTTTTTCTTATAATAGGCACAATTAGAGCAAAATATAAAGAGAACTAAAAAGCTGATGGACTGAATGAAATGACCGTAGTGGAAAAATTGGAGAGTCACTGACATAGAATACGAACCTTCAAATGTGAAGAACGAATTGGGTAGCGAGTTAGAATTGATGCTTAAGTATTGATGTTGCTGGCTCATGTTGAAACTTGACCAGATGCAAAGTCATTAATGTGTATGGGGTATCAGTGTGCTGCTGGTTCTTCCCTAGCTGCCTCCTTCCCCTTAAATATGACCATATAAATAAGCTTTTTAAAGATCACTTTTTTAACCTGCAACAATTTCAGTACTTGATAATCCATGTGGTACTAATAACAAATGTGCATAATAGGAAAAATGATAATCTCAGCTTCCCTAGAAACACTGGAATATCTGTCGCTGGGCTCACTTTTTTACGCAATGATTTTCTGGAGCAGAGGTGTAGTATTGGTGATAACTGCCTCAAAAGGGCTTCTTGGCCGGGCGCGGTGGCTCACGCCTGTAATCCCAGCACTTTGGGAGGCCGAGGCGGGCGGATCTCGAGGTCAGGAGATCGAGACCATCCTGGCTAACACGGTGAAACCCCGTCTCTACTAAAAATACAAAAAATTAGCCGGGCGAGGTGGCGGGCGCCTGTAGTCCCTGCTACTGGGAGGCTGAGGCAGGAGAATGGCGTGAACCCGGGAGGCGGAGCTCCGCCCATCTCGGCCTCCCAAAGTGCTGGGATTACAGGCGTGAGCCACAAAGTGAGACTCGTTCTCAAAAAAAAAAAAAAAAAAAAAAAAAAAAAAAAAAGGGCTTCTTATGTGACAGGCATTGTTCTAGGTGCCTTAGTTTCCAGTCTTCACAACAAACAGCCTTTTGAGGTCATGTGTATAATTGCTTCCATTTTTGGATGGGAGATTGAGGTACAGAGAGGTTTGATCATTTGCCCAGGGGCCCAGTGCTGGTAAGTGAGGGAGCTTGGATTTTAGCCCAGGTGCTCTGGCTCTGGAGTCTATGCTGCTGACTTCTGTGCTACACATGCCTCCTTTAGATTGAGTCTGTTATTGCCATGCTCCTCTTGCCTCCATTTTGCTTGTATACCTTACCTACCCATAGGCGTTTGAGTTAAAACACTTTCCAGGCCACGTGCGGTGGCTCATGCCTGTAATCCCAGCACTTTGGGAGGCCGAGGCAGGAGGATCATAAGGTCAGGAGATTGAGACCATCCTAGCCAGCATAGTGAAACCTCGTCTCTACTAAAAATATAAAAATTAGCTGGGCATGGTGGCGTGGGCCTGTAATCCCACCTACTCGGGAGGCTGAGGCAGGAGAATCGCTTGAAACAGGGAGTCAGAGGTTGCAGTGAGCCAAGATCGCACCATCGCACTCCAGCCTGGTGACAGAGGGAGACTCCGTCTCAAAAAAAAAAAAAAAAGAAACAAACAAAAAAAGCCAAATAAACAAAAACAGAACAACAACAAAAACAAACCACTTTCCAATACTTGCACCTTAGTTCCAGCCCTTTTCCTTGTTAGCCATACCTATGATGGGGCATCATCTAAGACCTAATTCAGGGCTAGACACCCTTACTGGATTTCATCCCCAGACAGAGGTGATTCCTTTCTTCTCTGAGCTTGTGCAACCCTTTATCTAGGCCTTTCTTACCACTTACTGCTTAGCTAACTAGCATCAGCTATTCATTTGCAAGCCTTGGTTCTCCTCTATTACTGTAAGTTTCAGATGATTCTCTTTCTCCCCTACAAAGTTATCTGCCCATAGGATATACTTCACAATTTATATGTTGACTTAATCAAGACAGAACAACCCCATATATAAACATAACTAATTTATATATTCATAAGCAGAGCACAGTTTTGCTTGGTTTCCTTTGATTCTTGTTTGTCCTTTGATCTTCAGCCATCAGACCTGGGTAGGGAGCCAGTGCCCCACTGTATTTCTTTGTCTGGTTCCACTGAGGCGTAACGAGTAACCTTTATCCCCTTCCATCTCATTAGGCAGAATTCTTCCCCTAGACCCTGGAATGGTTATGGAGACAAGTTTTAAGACCGCTAGCATTGCCCTAGCTTACTTTAACCAAGATGGAATAATTTACAGCCCATTGCCCTTAAAACTTGGCTTGCTTCTGTGTTCTCCTAGAGTTTCTCTGCTACTTCTAAAGAGGTTTCAGGAGACTGGGTGCAGTAGCTAACACCTATAATCCCAACACTTTGGGAGGCCAAGATGGGTGGATCACTTCAGGTCAGGAGTTCAAGACCAGCCTGGGCAACATAGTGAAACCCTGTATCTACTAAAAAAAAAATACAAAAATTAGCCAGGTGTGGTGGTGGGCGCCTATAATCCCAGCTATCTGTGAGGCTAAGGCAGGAGAATCGCTTCAACCAGGGAGGCAAAGGTTGTAGTGAGCCAAGATCATGCCACTACTTTCCAGCATGGGCAACAGAGTGAGACTCTGTCTCAAAATATATATATACACACAAACACACACACACACACACATATATATATATAAAAGAAATAGAGGTTTCAGGAAACTTTGTTACTTCCAGAATGTTACTTGTGTGTATCTGAATCTGATTTCATAAGCTCAAGGAAACATAACTTGATCTATATTTTAAGGCTTCATCCTTTAGGTAGAAACTTATTCCCAGTGAGTTTAGGAATTCCCACTCATCACTATTTTCTTTTAGGTTTTGCAGGATCTTATACAGTGCTGAGGCATTGTGGTTTGGGGAAGCCATCTGGATATCACTCATCCTCACCCCACATCACTGTTCTACCTGATCCTTGGTGTTTGATCCTTACAGTTTGTCCTGAGATATCCTTTGTTCTTATCTGTAAGATAGTCGATCTTTCAGATCATTTATATTCCTGTTGAACTCTTGGGTACATACAATGGGCTGTGGAGAAAAGATAGATTGTCTTAGGTCCATCTGCAAGACATTCATGCAGAGCCTGCTACATTTATGCTTTCATTGGGCATGCAGAATCATTCTGTTTTTCCTTCACCAGCTGGAGCCTGGGGCTCTAAGGCCATTTGAGGCACTATCTTTCTAGACATACCTTGCATCTACTCTTCCCTAAGGTCTTGCCGCTTTCCAGGGTTCTGTCTGGGCATGAGGCACAGTCAGCTGCTTCAGATTCCACAGACCTATCTGGGAGTTGTTGCACCCCAGGGTTCTTTTTTCACTGGCTCCCAAATATTTATCCATACAGCCCTCACTTCATATCTGCAACATTTTCTCTTCCCCTCTTCTACCATCTAGCCTGGGAAATCACTTTCTATTCTAGGAGACTTATTCATCATGTAATCCTCTAAATCAATGCCTATTTTTTAAAAGATTCTCAGCCAGTCGCAGTGGCTCGTGCCTGTAATCCCAGCATTTTGGGAGGCCGAGGCGGGTGGATCACTTGAGGCCAGGAGTTTGAAACCAGCCTGGCCAATGTGGCAAAACCCTATATCTACTAAAAATACAAAGTGTAACCGGAAGCGGTGGTGCATGCCTGTAATCCCAGCTACTTGGGAGGCTAAGACACAAGAATAGCTTGAACCTGGGAGGCAGAGGTTGCAGTGAGCCGAGGTCACACCATTGCATTCCAGCCTGGGTAACAGAGTGAGACTCTATCTCAAAAACAAAAACAAAAAACAAACAAAAAAAGAAGATACAGGTTTTTAAAAATCCAAAGGAAGAAACTCACTCCTGTTTCTTTGCTTTTTTCTCATATCCCTTCAAAGAAGTAACAACTATAGAAAGGTGTGGCTACTGAATTTATTTTCTGGGCAGTATGGTAGGAGGGGAGTAATGTGAAGAGTTAAGGGAACGGTATTTGAGGGGAAAAAAAAGTTAGATAATATTCACAAGTTTATCACTGATATCACATAGACATGCAAATGTTATCCCATACTGGATAGGGCTCAGAGCAGCTTCCATGGCCCACATTTATCTACACCAGCATTTCTAGGGCAATTCTGTAAGTCCTGCAGCCCCCTCAAGGTTTTAGAAATCCAGCTTCTGTACTGGCTCCTTAATGTCTAGGCTTCTCTTCTCTTCTCTCTGTAAGCAAGATAGTAGTACTTACCTCACAGAAGAGTAGCCAGACTTCAGCAGCCTACCCTCGCACTCACTGTAGGCACTCAGGCAGTGATAGCTATTATTTATAATAGTAACAAGAAAAGTAATTAACAACAGGTCACTGTTCATATCCATTTTCAAGTTTTCAGACAGTCTCAATGTTGGCTCTAGTATAATTCTAATTTATCAATACAATTGTAAACATTAGCACAGTCTTTCTTACAGCAGTTTTCTAAATTCTTTTTCTACTCATCTACCTACCCTTTCATATTCCTGTCTTTTACACTGCATAAACAAATTGTCCCCCCCCTTTTTTGTTTTTGGTTTTTTTTTGGATTTTTTTGAGGCAGAGTCTCGCTCTGTCATCCAGGCTCGAGTGCAGTGGCACAATCTCGGCTCACTGCAACATCTGCCTCCTGGGTTCAAGTGATTCTCCTACTTCAGCCTCCCAAGTAGCTGGGATTACAGGCATGTGCCACCATGCCCAGCTAATTTTATTTTATTTTATTTTTTGAGACGGAGTCGCACTCTGTCGCCCAGTGGTGCAATCTCGGCTCACTGCAAGCTCTGCCTCCCTCCCAGGTTCAAGCCATTCTCCTGCCTCAGCCTCCCGAGTAGCTGGGACTACAGGCACCCGCCACCACGCCCAGATAATTTTTTTGTGTGTATTTTTAGTAGAGTCAGGATTTCACTGTGTTACCCAGGATGGTCTCTATCTCCTGACCTCGTGATCCGCCCATCTCGGCCTCCCAAAGTGCTGGGATTACAGGCGTGAGCCACCGCGCCTGGCCCCAGCTAATTTTTATATTTTTAGTAGAGATGGGGTCTCACCATGTTGGCCAGGCTGGTCACAAGCTCCCGACCTCAGATGATCTGCCTGCCTTGGCCTCCCATAGTGCTGAGATTATAGGCATGAGCCACTGCACCCAGCCAAATTGTCCCTTTTCTAATCAGCACTTCTACCCCCACACCACTGTGTTGCTATTGTAAACAATGCAGATGGTTTTTTAGGTATTCTGTGAATGCAAGCGAAACATAAGCTAATGTGGAGAGATGTTTCTGAAAAGGTATAAACAAATTGAGTCAAAACTGCATGTACTCAAGCAGGCATTACATAAAGGAAACTCGAGGCGGGTTCTCTTGTAAAATGTACAGTCTTCTCATATCTGTCATATAAAGACAATTCACTTGTTTTACAGCTTCATATAGTTAAAGAAGCTCATATAATTTGTCTCCAATGTTTAAGGAAGTCTTCATTTAATTAAAAAGAAAAGTACAGTTGATAATATAACAGAGCCAGGTCTGCCATTTCTTTGTTTATATTTCATCGTTTCGTGCCGGTCAAACTACTTGTCCTGTGACAAGTGGAATGGAGCTTGCCTATTAATTGATAATGGTGTTAACAAGGGTTTATTATATCTACTCTAGAAACTTTGGAAATACAGTGATTCTTAGCTATTCCCTGGCAGATCTCAATATTCTCTAAATTAGACTAACATTTTATCACAAAACTCAAATGGTGATTGTCTTCTTCCAATTTACCAAAGAACTTAAGTTGATGGTTAGAATCCTCTGTGCAGGTACATGTGTGCACACATACGTGCATGTACACGTGCATAAATTACTATCAAAACATGGACAGTTTTAACTTGTTCAGTAAATTGGGCAGTTGATGTCAGGGCACATGTAGAAGTTGAATTTTCTTAATATTCATTTGCTCTGCTGCTGCTTATACTTGCCAGCAAATGATATTAAAAGAATTCCTGAAATAGCTGTTCATTGTTTGATTAATTGCCTCTTGTTCTTGTTTTTCATTAACACTTGCTAATGCTTTCTTAATATAGTGCTTTCTAACTCTTTTCATGACAGGAGATATATATATGTATATATATACATATATATATATATATAAAATATACACACACAGTTATAATGTCTATATGGGACACTGGGGTAAAGGGCTCAGGAATTTGCCCAAAGGCTGAGGCAGTGAACACACAGGGACCCTCTTCAAGGTGTACTGTCGTGCCCTGTGCACAGCCAGAGAAGCTGTAAGGTGCCACATTGCAGACATCATATAGTCCTGATTTCCGCTAGCAACATTGTTTCTTTGATCTTATGATCATTAATCACCAGTGTTCTGTTTCATAGTCTACAAAAGAGCACTGTTAACTCTCCAGCTGTTCCCCTTCCTGATGAACTTGGGAAAGTGGAGAGAAGGGAATAAACTCAGAAGTGTCTTTGCTTGGTGGGTAAATTAGGTCTCCTTGCTATGTTCCTTCTGCAACCAACTAACTTTCTGCGAACACTTAATGCAGAGCTTGATACCCTGAGGGTTCAGAAGGGAAGAGACCATCAGGCAGTATAGTCTTTGCACATTTTTAAAAAGCTTCTGGTTTTATCTGAGCTGATCTGCTTCTAAATGCCAGGGCCTCAGTTGACCATGTTTCTTCTTTCTCACACACTCCTTTCAAAAGGACAAGACATACTTAAAGATACAATTAAATATATTGAAGTTACAAAGCAATTTAAAGAAATTAAATAATGAGACACACTCAAATATATGTTACAAAGGAATTTAAAGAAATTAAAGTAAATAGAAAATTTTCCTCTTATTTGCATTGAATAAAATATATTATTTCTTCACTCCTAGTATGTTATTGGAACTGTGATATACTTACTTAGGAAAAAAAGGTACTGAATCCGGGAATTCAAACCTAATCTTAGGTTTGAGTCCCAGAACTACCACTTAAATGAAATGAGCAAGCATAGTTGTTTTCTAAGCCTTCTAAATAAAATGGGACTGATAATACCTGAGGAGATCTCATGTATGAAAATATTTTGTCAACTCCAAAAGCAAAAGGTAAATACAATTGGTTTTTGTATTAAAAGGGCTCAATGAGCCCTCCAGTCCAGTGGAAGTTGCTTGTAGGAAATCAGACACTCGGTTAGTGAGGGCAGCTCTGGTGATGCCAAGTTGACATGCGCTCTCCCTCTTTATTTCCTCCCTCGCCCTGCAGAGTAACCTGATCCACTACCTGGGACTGAGCCATCACCTGCTGGCACTGAATTTTATCATTGTTTCTTTTGGCAAAAAAAGTGCATGGTCTTCTGCCCAAGTGAAGGTGACCGACACGGACTTTGATGGTGTAGAAGTCAGAGTGTTTGAAGGCCCTCCGAAGCCTGAAGAACCGCTGAAACGCAGCGTTGTTTATATCCACGGAGGAGGCTGGGCCTTGGCAAGTGCAAGTACGTCCTGGTCACCTTCAGATGGTTTGTTGTTCTGGTTGGCCTTGCGGGAGATGTGTAATTGAGTTTGGTTTTCTTAGTGGGAAAGAAGGGGACCATTTATCTTGGTTCCCCTGGATGGTCCCTCTTACTCCCTGTTACTCCTAATTTCAGCAAAATTATTACTAGTGCCCCCTTTTCACTCTCAAAAGGGTCCTGGTTTGGGTGATAAATTATATGGTTATCCTATGTAAAAGTTATTTGCTTGTTGGTTTGTTTGTTAATTCAGGTAGACTGTTTTAAAATATTTCCTATGATCTAAATCACAGACTTATTGTGCAGTGCTGATACAGCTTTCTGCACCAAAACAAGGTGAAGTTTCACCAGGCATGCATATGGGGAATTATCTGTGCCTCTTTTGCCAACTTGTGTTTTGAAGATATATTTCTATGAAATAGACCAGGTATTCCTTAATACACATGTTAATGTTTTATCTGCTTATGAAAGCAAAGGTTAAAATATAAAATGTATGCAACCATTCAAAGGAAACAATCTTGCAAAGTTCAAGAATATTTTCTTTAGATTTGGATGATTTTCATGACTAGAACACATTCAAAATGTCAGGCAGCCAAACAGAGCCGCCCAGAAGAGAGCCTCCCAAGGCGGAAGTTGGGGCCTTGTCTTTGCTAATAATGGTCATAGAGCTACTTCCTCATCTTCAGTCCAGAGCTTTTGGCATCCCCTTAGTTTAAAAGCAATGACAACTTGTTTTGTTGATTTTATCATTATGTCATTTTTTTTTAAAGCAACAAAGGTCAAAAGGTATAACTTTTTCTAGTAATCTTATTTAATTCCATATCCATTGTTTTTTCTTTTATTCAGTGATTTTTTTTTTTTTCACATTTTCAATAATTGTTCATGAGTATATAGGTTTGCCTGAGACCAAGGGGTTTGCTGGGCTGCAGATCTTTCAGTGCAAAAGCTCAAACAGTTGTGGGCAAGTCTGGACCACTGGTCAGTCTAAGGTATGCTCGGGTGTAGGGATACAAAAATGAATAAGAAGGAGTTTCTGCCTTCAAAGAGATTGAGTCTGTAGCATTGGACGCTTGCCAGGAGAAACACTGTACTGGAGGACAGGTAGTATGGGTGCCAGGAATGGGATGGATTACAAGAGTCAACCTGGCCTTTTCTGCATAATTTTGACTGATCACTTCTGCCCGAGGAAGAACTTGAGCAGGTGGAGGTCACAGGTGTCTATGTAATTCTTAAACTTCTGATTCTAAGACTGCCTCAGAAACCCTGTAAATAAGGAAATATTTATCTCTCAGTTGGCACAATATAGATCTCAATTTACTGAGAGCAACTAAGGATTTGAGATAGAGTGTTGCTCTGTCGCTCAGGCTGGAGTGCAGTGGCGCGATCTCGGCTCACTGCAAGCTCTGCCTCCTGGGTTCACACCATTCTCCTGCCTCAGCATCCCAAGTAGCTGGGACTACAGGCGCCTGTCACCACTCCCGGCTAATTTTTTGCATTTTTAGTAGAGACAGGGTTTCACTGTGTTAGCCAGGATGGTCTCAGTCTCTTGACCTTGTGATCTGCCAGCCTCAGCCTCCCAAAGTACTGGGATTACAGGCGTGAGCCACTGCGCCCAGCAGGATTAAATTCTTTTTTTTTTTATTATTATTATTATTTTTTAGCCAGGATGGTCTCAATCTCCTGACCTCGTGATCCGCCCGTCTCGGCCTCCCAAAGTGCTGGGATTACAGGCGTGAGCCACTGCGCCCAGCAGGTTGAGTATTTTTTGAGTGTATTTGCTTGCTGATAGGTCAGCAGTGGTTTATCTTTCAAAATTAATTTTGTTTCTTATGAAATAATCCACACTAAAGAACATATATAACTTATATATAAGGTATAAAGGATAATTAATCACTCATACATTCAACACCTTTGCAGCCTCCCCTGTTTCTTCTCTAATCTTATGCATGTTCTCTCCCTGTGAGAGGAGTGACTTTTTAAGTTTTTCAATTTGTATTTGGTTTATATATATGTATTTTTTTGTTTTTTTGTTTGTTTTTGTTTGAGACTGAGTCTTGCTCTGTCACCCAGGCTGGAGTGCAATGGTGCAATCTC
>NW_012109253.1:802263-807994 GCF_000951045.1 Mandrillus leucophaeus
TTATTTATTTATTTTTATTATTATTATTATACTTTAAGTTGTAGGGTACATGTGCATAACGTGCAGGTTTGTTACATAGGATTAAATTCTTACATATTAAATTGGTTCTGTTACTGCAGACCTTTGGATCCTCTAAGAAATGCTAAGACTTCCCTAAAATTCTGGTTTTTAATGTGTTCATTTAAAGAGAATACCATATTCTTCAAACCAATCACTTTACTAAACTGCAGCAAATGAAGTGTTAAAAGAGCAAAAAATTTTTTAATTGGTTTATTATTTTTAGTCATAAGATCTCACTCTGTCACCCAGGCCAGAGTACAGTGGCACTATCACAGCTCATTGTAACGTCAAACCCTTGGGCTCAAGTTCCTCAGCCTCCCAGGCAGCTGGGACTGCAGGCATGCACCACTATGCCTGGCTAATTTAAAAATATTTTTTAATAGAGGCAGCATCTGGCTATGTTGCTCAGACTGGTCTCAAACTTCTGACCTCAAGTGATCTCCTTCCTTAGCCTCCTGAAGTGCTATTACAGGCATGAGCCACCACTCCCAGCCTAAAATTGCATGATTCTAAGGAAGAGACTGCTTATTTGCTGTGATTTTTTTAGAAAGGTATATACATTTGAAGAGCTATAAAATCAGGATCAATTTGGTGCATTTCATATAGTCCATTATGAAATAAATATTTAGATGGTAATATATTCAAAACTAAACTATGCATTTCCTGTTATTTATAGTAGTTGCATGTTATTAGAAATCAGATTTAATTTTTCACGTGTACATGTAACTCTATCACTTGTTCACATTTGGTTTTTATTATTTGTTTTCAGCATTAGCTCCAAGCCTAAAAACAATTAACACTTAGCAGAATTTAAGAGTGAACAGTATTAAATGACCTGTTTTGTAATGATTGTTCCCTTTGTGTCTTTTAGAAATCAGGTATTATGATGAGCTGTGTACAGCAATGGCTGAGGAATTGAATGCTGTCATTGTCTCCGTTGAGTAAGTAATTAATGCTAGTCATGGAAAACTTTTCTTATGAAGGAATTCTAGATAACTTTGTTTAGTTATCTAGAATTACTTTGTTACTTTGTTTTACAAGTGATAAAGTATAAAATAAAGGTCTCGAGTTGGCAAAGTGATTTGCCCAAAGTCACACTCAGAATAATCAGAAAAATGATTTCTGATATAACAAAATTTATTGAACTAGCTTTATAACACTTCAAATTACCTTTTCACATTTAGTTTTGAAAACTTCTGAAAAAAGGATTAACTAAAAACCTAGAGAAGTATGCAATCAGTTACTTGCAACATATAAGTTTAATACTAACTTTTTAAATCTAAAAAGTAGTAAGGATTTTAAGAGAATCTCTTTTACAGCCAAGAGTTGAAAAAATTACTCTCTTAGAGTCAGGTTCTATGACTTGGACCTTGGGAATAGAAATACGTGTTCAACAAATTTTTGTGGTGTAGTTAGTAGTAATAGTAGTAATATTAATGTTTTGAGTTGTCTCTATCAGTCCTGTATAAGCCACTTTTCTGGGCAACTAAGAAGAAAGTGAATAATAATTATAACAATTATGATGATAATAATACAACACAAAAATCACGCTGTCTTTTTTGTGCCAGGTACTGTGCGAATGCCTTTGCACACGTGTCTCTTCTACTTTAGGTCTTTATTTAGATACCATCCTCGCAGCGAAGCCTTTTTTTTGACAAGCCTTTGTAAGATTGCAACCCACATTTCTCTGTTTCATTTCTCTCCGAAGCTATCATCAATATCCGACAAATCACATATTTGGCTTATTACATGTTTATTGTAATAAGTGGAAATAGACAATATGAATTTTATAAAGGCAAACATTTCTGGATTGTTGTTTGTTTTGTTTATTGCTGAATCTTTAGTGCCTGGAAATATTCCTGGCATATGGTGAGCATTCAGTAAATATTTATGGAATGAACGAATGAAGCATCTTCATTCTCATATAAAACATCCAAGATATTTTGATATCTTTTTCATAAGTGAGGAAATTGAGACCCAAGAAGCTAAGTAATGTGCATAAGGCCAGATAGCTAGCTTGTCACATAGATGGGGTAGGGGAGTAAGTCAGATAGTTCCCGAGGTCTCTGGACCTTTCTGATCCAGTTTCAAGCCACTGTTGAAGGAAGCTTATAATGCTGAGTGGCAGGGCCATGACATCAACCACTTTTCCTTGCCCCAGGCTCATTCAGTTCTCTTCTTCCCTCTGCCTCTCTGTCAGCTGCTCTCCTGTTCATGGTGCATCACCTCCTTGCTCCTACTCCAGATTTAAGCAGATCTGTTCTGCAGTCTCTTGGAAGGGACTGCTCAGAGTCACTGAGGCAGTTCTGACCATGTGGACAAAAGCCCTAGAGCCACCTAAAAGCTCTAGAGTCACCCAAAAGCCCTAGAGTCACCCAAAAGCCCTAGAGTCCAGATAGCTGGAGCCAAATCTGCTGAGGAAGCAGCCACCGCACCTGGGCCTTTCCGGACTCTCCTTGAGGCCTCCCAGATTACTCAAGTGTTGTCAGTGCAGTTTGGTAATACAGGAACCTTCAAGGAAGTGATTTGGGCAGCTGGCCTGGGCAGCTGGCCAGAGGAAAGCACAGGGGATGTTTAAGCAGACAAGGCCGTACAGCTTGATGTTGAGGAACAAGCTTCAGGGGCCGTTCAGTTGGTTTCTTGTGTAGCCCCAGCTCCTTGCAGGCCTGAGAAAAAGAGAGAAGCTGGGCCTGTTTCAGTTGGCATCATGCAGATTTTCCATTCACCACAGGGCTTACCCTCTGGGCTTCAATATCACTATTTGGCCACATGCCCTAAACCGTTCCTCCATTCCCTTCTCCCCTTATCAGCATCTGTCTCAAGTAAAATGGGTATTGTCAGGCTTATCATAAGACACAGAAGAATAAGACATGTTTAAGAAGATTTTTTTGAAAAGGGCTAAAATTTAGAAGGAATTGCTTTGATTTTAACTTTGCAGTGTTCTTAATCTTTACAACGTGGTATCCAGATGGGAGACATCAGCGTACGGCAGTCAAGTTCCATCACTCATGACTGTGACGTCGAGCAGGTCACTTAAACTCATGTGCAAAATGGGGTTGAGAACCCTTCCTGTATGTTTAGAATGTGAGCTACTGGGAAAAGAGCAAGGTATAGTCGTGCACCTTACTTGGGAGGCTGAAGTACAACGATTACTTGAGCCCAGGAGTTTTGAGTCCAGCGTAGGCAACATAGACCCTATTTTTCAAAAAACAAAGCAAAGCCTGGGCGTGGTGCTCACGCCTGTAATCCCAGCACTCTGGGAGGCTACCTGAGGTCGGGAGTTTGAGACCAGCCTGATCAACATGGAGAAACCCCGTCTCTATTAAAAATACAAAATTAGCTGGGCGTGGTGGTGCATGCCTGTAATCCCAGCTACTCGGGAGGCTGAGGTAGGAGAATCGCTTGAACCCAGGAGGTGGAGGTTGTGGTGAGCCGAGATCGCGCCATTGCACTCCAGCCTGGGCAACAAGAGCGAAACTTGGTCTCAAAAACAAAACAAAACAAAACAAACAAACAAAAAAAGCAAAAACAAAAGAATGTGAACTCCTGGAAACAGAAATCACGTCTTCCTTCCTTTGCATCTCCAGAACCCAGTGCAAGGCTTGGAGTGTGCATGCTGGGTAAATGCATGCTGAGTTGGGATAATGACTGCAGAGAGTTGTCACGAGAATCATTTTAGACAATTGATATAGAAGGAGTTCAGATATTCAAAAGCACTAGATGAGTCTGGAGGATTATTGCTCTATCTAGCCTATAGAATGAAAGGGTCAACTTACACATTTATTTATCAGCATGTTTGGAACTCACAGTACTTTTTTTTTTTTTTTTTTTCTGAAGAAATAGTGAGATAGTAATCCTTGTTAGGATTCAGGCTTACCCAAGGGCACTTTATAACCTATGCTGTAGTTGAGGTACAGCCAACATTATGTGATCATGATGTTTCTCTTGGAAACGATGTTCAGGCCAGGTGTAGTGGCTCACACCTGTAATCCCAACACATTGGGAGGCTGAGGCAGGTGGATCACTTAAGTCCGGGAGTTCAATACCAGCCTGGGCAATATAGCAAAACCCCATCTCTACAAAAAAGTTAAAAAAACAATTAGCCAGGCATGGTGGTACATGCCTGTAGTCCCAGCTACTCGGGAGGCTGAGTTGGGAAGATTGCTTGAGCATGGGAGGTCAAGGCTGCAGTGAGCTGAGATTGCGCCACTGCACTCTAGCCTGGGTGACAGAGCAAGACCCTGTCTCAAAAAAAAAGCAAAGTATGTTCAGAGCTGGATCTCAGTGGCTCGCTTCTTTCTTCTTTCTTTTATTCCATAAATATTTATTGGATTCCTGT
This sequence comes from Mandrillus leucophaeus, assembly GCF_000951045.1. Taxonomy (NCBI): domain Eukaryota; kingdom Metazoa; phylum Chordata; class Mammalia; order Primates; family Cercopithecidae; genus Mandrillus; species Mandrillus leucophaeus. The sequence goes on from NW_012109253.1 coordinate 806,663, forward strand.
TTTGTGTCAGTTACTGTGTTAAATTCTGGTGACATAACAATGTAAGAATGACTTAATTCTTGCCTTCATAGAGTTTATGATCTAGAAGAAAAAGACCTTGAATAAGTAATGTCAAAAGTGTGATAAGTGATGGGAAGTAGAAGGGCAAGTAGTAATAGAGGCATCTAACAGGCAAGATCTTACCTCATTTAAAGGGTCAGAAATGGTGTCTTAAAGAAAGTGATGCTTGGATCAAACCCCTAAGGATGAGCAGAACCTCATTAGAAAAGTGGATTGGTCATGGAAGACCAAAGTGGTGTAATAAGAGGGCTTGAGAGGTGAGGGAGGAGGCAGAGAGCAGTGAGGGAATGAAATGTGAGAGAAGACAGATGGAGGGACAACTGAGGAAAACAGAAGTAAGGGTGGATGATTCTGAGAGTCTTTAGGAGGACGGTGGACCCTTGGTTCTCCTGGACCTCCACCTTCTAGAAGAGAGGCTGTCTAGAGCCAGCAGCTCCTTGCCTTGAGGCCCTCTAGAGTGGGTAGTGGTGTCATGGCTTTGCTATTCTTTCATGTGGATTGTGGCATTGGGGAAGGTTCTTATCTGAGGAAGCTGGTGGGCAGGAGTTCCAGCAGCCTTGGTAATGTAATCACCTCATATGAGCACCAGGAGTTGGGACTCCATGATTCATGTCACTCATGCTGGCACAAGGGTCTGGAGACAGACCAAATAACCAATAGGTAAAGTCCTTGAGTTACAAAAACTAGGTAAAAGCCATGCCTACTACTCAGCAGCTTCTACAACGCTATGCTATTTTTACATATTAATTGCACAATAAGTATTTGTTAAATACATTACAATGTTTATCTTATATCTAAGGTACGCAGGTGTATCCTCATTTATATAATCTAGAAAGGCCTTATTTTATATTCACAAACTTCGGTGCAGTTTAACTATAATTGAGTACCTTTTTACCTCTAGTTTGTTTATTTTTTATTTATTTATTTTTGAGACAGAGTCTCACTGTGTTGCCCAGGGTGGAGTGCAGTGGTGCAGTTTTGGAGAAACAATCATTCATCCACATTCCTTCCCCTCGAGCACAATTTTATTATATGTTTTTTCAATGGAAAGGAAGCTTCTGGGTGGGATGCAGTGGCTCATACCCATAATTCCAGCACTTAGGGAGGCAGAGGTGGGAGGATCGCTTATGCAGCTCGAGGCTGCAGTGAGCTATGATGATGTCACTGCACTCAAGCCTGGGTGACAGAGTAAGACTGTCTCTTAAAGGGGGCAGGGGGCTGGGCGCAGTGGCTCACACCTGTAATCCCAGCACTTTGGGAGGCTGAGGTGGG
>NW_012109253.1:812738-814291 GCF_000951045.1 Mandrillus leucophaeus
CAGGTGTTAGCCAGTATGGTCTCGATCTCCTGACCTTGTGATCCGCCCGTCTCGGCCTCCCAAAGTGCTGGGATTACAGGCGTGAGCCAACGCGGCCGGCCGAAAGTTCATCTCATACCAGGTAACCTAATAAATATCTACTTTCAGGATATTCTCCAGTCTACAAAACTTATCCTTTTTTTTTGTTTTGTTTTTGTTTTTGTTTTTGAGACAGAGTCCCACTCTGTCACCAGGCTGGAGTGCAGTGATGCGATCTCGGCTCACTGCAACCTCTGACTCCCTGGTTCAAGCAATTCTCCTGCCTCAGCCTCCCGGGTAGCTACAGGCACCCGCCACCACGCCCAGCTAATTTTTGTATTTTTAGGAGAGATAGAGTTTCACCATGTTGGCCAGGATGGTCTCGATCTCCTGACTTCGTGATCCGCCCACCTTGGCCTCCCAAAGTGCTGGGATTACACTGCGCCCAGTGCTGGTGAGCCACCGCGCCTGGCCAAAAGTGTCCATTTTTACTGAGTAAAACTGAAGAATGTTTCCAGCATGAAAACAGATGAGGGGAGGGGTTAGGCCATGGATTTTTATGGTACCAGGAACCCTCTTGCATCATAACCTATTTGTTTTTAAGTGTGTTTATCCTATTATATAAGCCAATTATTAATTGAGAAGATTGAGCAGTAGCATTTTTTTTAGATTACCAGTTTCCTTTGATCAAAGTCTCTCAGACCTTTTCTGAAATAACATCTAAAAACTAAACTTATTTGATGTATGGATACTAGTGGATATGTTCTGACCACCTGGGCAACCAGGAAAACAGTTTATTGTGATATGTGGGATATTGCTGAAATGAAATAACTTCTGTTTTTACAACTTGACTCATGAAGTACATTTGTTTTTATTAAAATTAAAAGTTCAGCTTGGTAATACTGAAGATTAAAAATTGAGACCCTACCCCCCCACCCCAAGAACTAGAGGTAAATAGAATCATATGAAATTATGTCATCTAGTGGACAAAATTGTGTAATTCTACTTTTTTACTCAAATGGAATTATATAGCAGCAGCTTTCATGTATAGTGAAAAATCAACTGGAAAAAAAAGCATTTTGCATGATTAATTGACCACCCCAGATGGAAAAATGAGAAATCTGAAAGCTTATTTTATCTGCTATATGGCAAACACTAAGGGATTTTTTTTTTTTTTTTTTTTTTTTTTGAGGCAGAGTCTCGCTCTATCGCCCAGGCTGGAGTGCAGTGGTGCAGTCTCAGCTCACTGCAAGCTCCACCTCCACTGAGGGAATTTTTTTATTGCATTTAGTTTCAAAATGTGGTAATTCCAGAGTGACCAGATCCACATTCACTACTTACCAACATATTTCTCAAACATTTGTCCATTTATGAATGTCAAGATGTTTAATTACCTAGCAGGATTTTATTTTATTTTGAGACATACTCTCACTCTTTCACCCATGCTGGAGTGCAGTGGCATGATCTCAGCTCCCTGCAACCTCCACCTCCTGGGTTCAAGCGATTCTCATGCCTCAGCCTCCCAAGTAGCTGGG
>NW_012109253.1:814626-834029 GCF_000951045.1 Mandrillus leucophaeus
TATTTTTATTAGAAACGGGGTTTCACTATGTTGGCCAGGCTGGTCTTGAATTCCTGATCTCAAGTGATCCACCCACCTCAGCCTCCCAAAGTGCTGGGATTACAGATGTGAGCCACCGTTCCCAGTCCAATAAGCTGGATTTTAGATGGTGGAAAATAAATGTCCTTATTTAGAGTAGCTTAGAAAAAATTAGTTTGTGAAAATAAGTATGCTAATTATAAGATGGAAATCAAAAGTTTGAGTCTTCACTGACTGTTATTAGGTTTTAATTAGGTAATTAGCTTTTATCCTACCTAATTTTGGTCTGTTTTTGAGTTTTTACAAATCAAGTAACTTTTGTATGCCTTAGTTTCTTCGTTTGCAAAACGAAGGTATGTTAATACTCAAAAGAGATTTATTGGATGGATGATTATGTGCCCCTCACATTGGCAGATACTGGAAACACAGTAATGAATAAAACATAGTTCCTGATATCAGAGAACACAGTCTTTAGGAAAAACACAAATACTTTTCAAATAAACCAATAAGAACAGTGAGTGACATACCCTGGCACATAGAAATATCAAGGAATATTAGCCAGTTCAAGCCCAGAAGCAAGTGGAGATATGACCAAGGAAGGTGACCTAGAGGAGGCCAAACCCTCCAGTTAAGGCTTAAAAGATGAGTGAGAATTAATAAGCAAAAGAGGAGAATATGGAGTGGAAGGGAACTCTAAACCAAGATTGCCAATGTGGATGTGTAAGATAATATTATGGGTGGGGCATTTGACAAAACCAGAGCTTTTTGGGAGTCTTAAAGGGATATGAATTCTGCTAGGTGTACAGATAGGATTCCAAAGGATTCTGATCTTGCAAAGTGGAGCCAGTTGGAGGAGCCCCAGAAGTATCCCCGAGGGCCTGCTCTAGGCTGTCTGGAAAACTTAGCTTCCCTTTTGCAGGTTAACAACTGGCCTTTTAGTTACAGTCTTCCAGGTAGTGAATGCATTGCTTGGTTTTAATGTCAGGCTAGTATGGACCTCTCCAGTGAAGTACAATTTTATTACATGAAGTAAATGATGGACCATTAAATGAGAGACCAATGAAGTGGTTAATGCTGCCAAGTCACCTTTTAACCCAGAGACATTATGAATGGAACACTGACTTCCAGAAATAAAATTCTAAAATCTATTATGGTGCTATCCATGTCTTTGCAATGAACCTCCGTCCACCTTTTACCTTTTACTTTGAAATTTTATTTTGGTTGTTCTTGGTGGTAAGTAGGTTTGGTTTGGTGGCTGATAGTTTAAAGAAAAATAGTACTATTACTGACACAAAATCATCACATTTTAAACTAAGTATTTGATTTGCAAGAAAATGGTTTATATTTATATTTTATTATTTTTTTCTTTTTCATACAGTAAGATGAATACAGTAATTCCATTGAATCAATTTCTTATCTATTTATTTCCAGATTTAAAAGAATCAGTTTGTCTCTAAACTTTAAATGTCCCCAAAACTTGGCAAAGGCCTTAAATGAATACAACTTTTGTTTTTACAGATACAGGCTAGTTCCAAAGGTTTATTTTCCTGAGCAAATTCATGATGTTGTACGGGCCACAAAATATTTCCTGAAGCCAGAAGTCTTACAGAAGTATATGGTTGATCCAGGCAGAATTTGCATTTCTGGTGACAGTGCTGGTGGAAATCTGGCTGCTGCCCTTGGACAACAGGTAACACCACTGTCCTAAGGTGCTGGTGGATTGAGTGGTGCATGATAAGGTCCAGCAGACCAACACACCCTCCATTATGTGTGGCAAAGGCATAGCTGGGTGGGCTGGTCACTAGATGGCCAAATTGTTCATGCGATTACACTTGTAGAGCTCTCAGAGATCTTGCTGAAGTAGAAAGATGGGTCATTGGAGGAAGTGTCACCTATGAGACTTTGTAAAGTCCCTGATTACAGTCAGTGTTAGAGAAGGGCTGACATCCCTTGCTTCTCAGGGCTATGTATGGAACTCAAGTGTCCCCTGCTCCTTTTTCATGTTTGACTTACAAAGCAGAGTATTTTTGCTTAAATTCCAGTTCCTAAGATTATTCCTTACAACTTTGAACCACATTAAAACCTTAAAATTTGTTTCCCCAACTTTTTCTTAACGCAAAAGAAAAAAAATTAAACAATTCAGCCATTTAACTATTATCTTACACGTTACTATGAGTTTCACCTGATTGAATTCTTTAAAACTATGTCTAGCTCTAATAGCACCCCAATTTTTTTGGCAGCTGGGAAAAAGCACGTTTTCTTCCTGTTCTGGATGAAATAACTTAAGACATCTTTGTCGTCTCACCTCCAAATTTCATTTGGTGTCCTCAAATACCATCTGTCATTCTAATTATGAGGTACCTTGGTTTCTAACTCTTTTGTTGTAATTCAAGAACTTGATTTTCCATTTGGCATTGGCAAGGTTTTCATCCACATGTGGTCACAAGAGAGTCTTGGCTCAGTGGAGAGAACATACTTGGCTTTCAAGCCAGACAGCACTGGAATCTAACCCAGGACTCACCCTTGAGTGTTGAGGGGCCCTGGATAAGTCCCTTAACTTCTCTGAGCCTCAGAAAAATGAGGACGATGTCATCTGATTGCAGGGCTGTTGCAAGGACTTGGCGAGGTGATGTGTATACAATTTTTGGCACATATTCAAAGTACTATTTACTGACCATTCATGTTTTGGAAAGCAGTCACATCTCACCTGGGTTTCTAAAGTCCAGGTATGAAGCAGAAGTGTATGGCTAAAGTTACCTTGAAGATCATTTAGTTTTCTATGAAGCTTTGTGACTCGTTAGCTTTCTTTTAGATGTTACAGGACAAATACATAATTTTGCACACTAGAATTACAAAATGGAGCAATATTAACACGATGGGGAGGCGTGGGGGGACTGAAATCTGTTGAGGTAGGGGACTCATTCACATTCCCATGACAACTTCACTCTATGGCATATGCTCATTATGTAGAATGGAGGGTACATTGACAGAACTGTTTAAATTCTCTCACCAAGCATGAAGATGCTCACCAGAAGACATACCCTGAGGTCCTACTAAAACACTCAGGAGTCTCATAATCTGTTTAACTTTTTTCTGCCCCTCTCTTCTGGAAGAGTAGGACTAATTTTTTTTCTCCCTAGGAAGTCATGACCTTTTTTTGGGAGTTTTGTAGGGAATAAAAAATTAAAGAAGGTTCATACACTATCCATTCATAATACCCAGGTGTCTTAACTGCCTAAAGATAGATACAAGTACAGGGTTCACTCAAAACTGTGAGTTGTAAACATCATACCTTTCTTAGTTAAGTATCTAGCAGCTTGATAGGGTGGTGATGGTAACGATGGAGAATCATTTTTAAAACTATATTATTTATACAGTGCCTGGTAGAAATGTAACACTTATACCATTGACAGATTCAGAGCAACACATTAAGCTACTCTATAGGGTATGGTTCCTATAAAAGAAGGCATGCAAAATGAAATAATGCATTTGCTTCCTCTTCTCTAGTTTACTCAAGATGCCAGCCTAAAAAATAAGCTCAAACTGCAAGCTTTAATTTATCCGGTTCTTCAAGCTTTAGATTTTAACACACCATCTTATCAGCAAAATGTGAATACGCCAATCCTGCCCCGCTATGTCATGGTGAAGTATTGGGTGGACTACTTCAAAGGCAACTATGACTTTGTGCAGGCAATGATCATTAACAATCACACTTCACTTGATGTGGAAGAGGCTGCTGCCCTCAGGGCCCGTCTAAACTGGACATCCCTCTTGCCTGCATCCTTCACAAAGAACTACAAGCCTGTTGTACAGACCACAGGCAATGCCAGGATTGTCCAGGAGCTTCCTCAGTTGCTGGATGCCCGCTCTGCCCCACTCATTGCAGACCAGGCAGTGCTGCAGCTCCTCCCAAAGACCTACATTCTGACATGTGAGCATGATGTTCTCAGAGACGATGGGATCATGTATGCCAAGCGTTTGGAGAGTGCCGGTGTGGAAGTGACCCTGGATCACTTTGAGGATGGCTTTCACGGATGTATGATTTTCACTAGCTGGCCCACCAATTTCTCAGTGGGAATCCGGACTAGGAATAGTTACATCAAGTGGCTGGATCAAAACCTGTAAAGGAGCAAAACTTCCAGAAGCCTCGAGACCCTCTTGACCTCCTACACCTGCTTTGGAAAGACGTGCACTTTTTAGCCGACTAATTCTTCCTCTCATCCCCCTCTACATGTGAGTTGTGGAGTCTCTATTCCATAACTGAAGTCTTTATGATAACCTAATTTTTAAAAATGAATTTGACTAACTTAAGTGCAAAACATCTGAATTTGGTTCCCAGAGTGGGCCAATCTCTCTGTTCTTGTTATTTTAGCCAACTATACTCATACCTACAGCTACAGAAAGCAGGACTAGGAACTGGAAATAACTTTGGGTCCTGCCTTCATCAAGACGTTCTTTTTAGAAGCAGTTCTTCCAGCTCTGGATGACAGACTGACCTTTAATAAGAAGAAAACGAGGACTCCTCAATTCTGCTAGAGTTAACCTTGAGTTCAGAGCAGTGTTAAATGTGCGCGCTTTCAGGTCAGTGCAGGGGACCAAGTACCCTCTGTTTTCTCGTGAATGGATGGTTTTGTTTCCTATGGGAATTTTGGCAAAGGTTTTCTAGGAAGAACAAGTTTCTTAAAGGACTTCCTTCCTCTAGAATACTATTCATTTTATGAGATCACTATCTGTAAGTCCAGTTGGATTACAGGGATACTTGAAAGTTACTTTCTACTACTATTATTAGAAAATATGAAGTCGCATGCACTGGATGTCTGTATATCATTAGGTTTTTGTTGTTTTTTGGTTATGCTGTCCCCCTTCTCCCTGGGGAGATCTTTGGGAGCAAATTTATTTAGATTTAGAGTAAACTTTTCATTATAGAGCAAGTAAAAACAGACAAATGAAACAACCTAGTGTTTCACATAAAAATACTTCTGACATAAAGTACCAAGAGCAGCGTGAATATATTTGGCATAGTCAAAAAAGAAAATATATTTAATATTAGTTCAAAATTGTGAAAAATACCTTTAGAGGTCTAGTCTATTCTTGAAAACTCAATTTTTTTCACTTATATGGCGTTAAAATGGAGCTATTTTGCTACAATATAATGTATTGTTTATTTTTTTAAGTTATTTAATGTTAATATACATAGCTAGACTTAAGGTTTTTCAGAAATATGTCCGTAATAAATATCGAAAACAATGGTATTTTTTAAAAAATTGCCTTAGGGTTTTAAAATCTTCCCTACAGTTATAACCACATGTAATTTTGTGGAAATGATATAATAGCTATTAATACTACTATAACATAGGCATAAATATTTTCATGTTTATATGCATATACAAGTTAAGATAATTAGAAACTATGACTGCACCTAGTAAAGTCATCTAAGTTTATAGTTCAGTAGCTTAGGCAGGACACACACTGCTCATCTCTGCTTTTTAGGATCAGAGGAACACAAGCTCATGTTCTTGAGTGAAGGGCGTACACTGGTACCTGGTGGTGCTTAGATCCCCCATTTCCTCCTTCCAGCCAGGTCTGGAAGTTTCAACAGCTCAAGCTTAACTTCATGTAAAGTCTTCACTGCCAGTGGGAACATCTTTGACACAAGACACTCCAATTCTGATTTGTGTTGAGGATCTCTGCCTGCCTTCCTGCCATCCTTCCTTCTTCCCCAGTCCATGCTACTGTTAGGGGCTGTAGAGAGCAGCAGTAGAGCTGAGTAATGATACAGTACACCACGGAGAGAAAGTAGAACCATTTCACTCCTGGGAAGAACGAGTATTTCCCACTTCCAGCAATCAAATAACAAATGAAAATTTGCATACTTATTGATGTATTGTATGAGCCAGTAGCATTTTATGTACAAAACAGAAGTCAGTGCAACAGTATGTATGTGTGCCTGTGTGTGTATAAAAATAACCATTGAAGCTAACTTGCTAATGTACTTAGGCAAGCCACTTATCATCTCTGGGCCTCGTCTTTCCTCCCTCTAAAATCAAAGAGCTGAATTATGTGATCCTTGAGGTCTCTTCCACCTATAATACCAACTGTCTTGTCAGACTGGCAAATTATATTGGCCTCTTCTTATGTGGTGGTTTTTTGGTAGGTCATAGTTCCTTATACACAGACACCTACATCATCGAAGGTCTTTTTTTTTCCCTAAAAAAAATGGGATTTTAGTTCTTATTCTATGGTAACTACCCTCCTCATATATTGGAAGGAACCAATATTTGGACCTTATTTTGAGGTTGTCTGTCTCAAAGAAAAAGAAAATAAAATGTATACACAGGGTTCCTTAAATTGACATTTTTCCCGAGAATTGTGAGCCAAAGCCTATAGTAATTACAGGCAACAAATGATTCCCGATCTCTAAAAGGCTCTCTCAGATGAAAAGGGAGTAAAGGAAAAAAGAGGTCAACCACTGTTTCTGATAAAGCACTTGAGTTTCATTGTTCTTTTAGTGTTTATTCTTATAAAAAATGTTTGTTTACAGTCTGCAGATTGATTTTTTTTTAGTACTGTGGCTTTGTTTTCCTATTTTATGAAAAAAAGATAATCTTTTTGTAAAATTGTCTGTGAAATATGAACATTAATATATAAAGAAAAACCTTGAAGTGCTGTATAGTGAAGTATAAATTAATGTTTTCTTGATTTCTGAAGAACTTAAGACTATTATATAATTATCTTGGTGGATCTATTTTATGCATGACCTTTTAACCTTTGACTTTGCTTATTTCCCACTACGAAGGGGAAGGTAGATTTTATGAACGATTTTAATAGCAAATATATTTTATAAAATGAAAATCCAGTGTGGAGGTAGCAAAGCATATATCTGTTCTGAATCATGTTTGGAAATAAAATCGCTCCATCTGGGAATGTGCTTTCATTTCCCCGTCTCATTTTCTGTTTCCCATTTGAAAACAGTGTTCTCTTCTCTTCTTTCTGCATGCCAAATTGCTAGCCACAATTATCTCCAAATCTTCTACCCACTGGAGTACTCCAGCTGTCTTTCCTTTAAAGGTGGTTCAGTGGCCTCCTTGATGACATTCGTTTCATGTCTGGATACAGGATGTGTTGCCCTACTTTGGACTTGCTAGAGTATTCATAAAAGCCAGGCAGGCCCTGGGACTATTTGGGGACCTTCGAGACGCATATTAGGAAAGGATGATCATAATGCCAAGAGTTTGAGCTGAATTGTTTCATCCAAAGCATCACTATCACTGAACACAGGTTCTCAAACTGACCCTGTCATTACAAATAAATCTAATGATTTCACATTTGAGTTTATTATGCCTAGTTTATGTCAATACCATAGGGATTTATAAAACTTTTTTTCAGAGTAAATTGTTTATATTCTAAATGATCCACATACAAGTGTGTAAATTTGGTTTTCCTATTCTGTTATAGTTACTTTCATCTTCCCTAACAGAACCTCTTGGTGTGTGGTTTTATTTGGCTGGATGGATCCACAAACAGCTCCAACACATCTCCTTTGGGACATTTAAATGTAAACTGTATGTGTGTTTTAATATTGCTTTTCTTGTTATTTTCATTCTCTCTTTATCCCCTATGTTTTTAATTTTTTAATAACTCAGATTTTCTAATGGACCCCCTATTGAAACATCTAGAAGATACGGATATCAGTACCAGATGCCTCAAATCCCAAAGACTGAAAATGTAAATATGATTTCTAATAGGGACACACGGTAGCTCAGTGCTGTCAGTACATTTTGTGTCATCAGAGTGAGAGAGGCTGGCGACATCATTTGCACGTGTCTTCGTTTGAAAGGCTCCTCTCCCAGATTTTCTCAATGCTGGCTCATTGGCATTTTCGATTAAATGCCCCTGCCTCAGAGAAGTCCACCTCAGCCAGCCAATCTGCCCAACCCTCCCAGTCACCACCGCTCTCCCCATCCCCCAGCCCTCTCATCTGATTGCGACACTGATTGTTGCTGTTTTCCGTCTCACTTCTGATGATCATGTCTGTATGTATGTGCTTGTCTTCTTTTCTCCCCATGCTTATTTGTAAGCTCCACAAGGGCAGGAACTTTGTCTTCCTTGGCCATTCCTGTTTTCTCAGCACTTAGAACAGGGCACACAGTAGACTTTGAAAAAATGATTTTGAAGCCTCCTTCCTGAGTGTGTTGCTTCGCTGTAACTGCCATTTGCCATGTTCTTCTCTTTTTTGGGAGAGGGAGAGGGAGAGGACATGGTCTGAGTCTCGCTCTGTCTCCCAGGCTGGAGTGCAGTGGCAGGATCTCGGCTGACTGCAACCTCCGCCTCCCAGGTTCAAGCGATTCTCCTGCCTCAGGATCCCAAGTAGCTGGGATGACAGGCATGTGCCACTGTGCTCGGCTTATTTTTGTATTTTTAGTACAGATGGGATTTCACCACGTTGGCCAGGCTAGTCTCAAACTTCTGACCTCAAGTGATCCACCTGCCTCAGCCTCCCAAAGTGCTGGGATTATAGGTGTGAGCCACCACACCTGGCCTGAGTGGTTTTTTTAAAGTTGATTTTGAATAGGCCGGGCACAGTGGCTCACGCCTGTAATTCCAGCACTTTGGGAGGCTGAGGCGGGCAGATCACGAGGTCAGGAGATTGAGACCATCCTGGCTGACATGGTGAAACCCTGTCTGTACTAAAAATGCAAAAAATTAGCCGGGCGTGGGGGCGGGCGCCTCTAGAACCAGCTACTCCGGAGGCTGAGGCAGGAGAATGGCGTGAACCCGGGAGGCGGAGCTTGCAGTGAGCCGAGATCGTACCACTGCACTCCAGTCTGGGTGACAGAGCGAGACTCCATCTCAAAAAAAAAAAAAGAAAGTTGATTTTGAATAAATCCTCACCAAGAAAAATTAAACTTATAAGAATTAGGGTATTATTGCCCTTCTTTTAATTAGAAGTAAGTTATGTTAAATATAATTAAGACTAAAAAGTAAATATTTTCAAACAAAATTAAACAACTGAAAGGAAGCCCTGTTTTTAACTACCAAATTTTAAAGCAAAAAGTGCTTTTGAATGAAGTTCTTTTGGCTTTTCCCACAACTGTAGTCTGTTCTAGATTTTTCTCAGCAGATAGTTTTTGCTATGTTGAATAAACCATTGTAAGCTGCACTAAAAGAATGACCTATCTAACATTCTATAAGTGTCCCACGGCATTTTTTTTTTTTTTTTTAAAGATATGGGGTCTCACCATGTAGCCCAGGCTGGTCTCAAACTCCTAGGCTCAAGTAATACTCCCACCTTAGCCTCTCAAAGTGCTGAGATTATAGTGTTACAGTGTTAGCCACTGTGTCCAGCCTGAAGTCCATTTTAGAGTTTGAGAAATTGTAACCAGACAAAGCAATCTACCACCTTTTTTTTTTTTTTTTTTTTTTTTAGATGGAGTGTCGCTCTGTTGCCCAGGCTGGAGTGAAGTGAAACCATCTCGGCTCACTGCAAGCTTTGCCTCCCAGGTTCACACCATTCTGTTGCCTCAGCCTCCTAAGTAGCTGGGACTACAGGCGCCCGCCACCACGCCTGGCTAATTTTTTGTATTTTTAGTAGACATGGGGTTTCACCATGTTAGCCAGGATGGTGTTGATCTCCTGACCTCATGATCCTCCCACCTCAGTCTCCCAAAGTGCTGAGATTACAGGCGTGAGCCACCACGCCTGACCAACAGCAATCTACCACTTTTAAGATGTGGTTTTCTCTTTCTTTTTTCATTTTTTTTAATAGAGAAAATGTTTTATGTTCCAGTTAAATTCATGAAATCAAGAAATAATACTTATTTTGCTTAGCTGCAGGTTAATGTTATTTTAAGTATTGTACTTTAAGATAAATGGTTTACTAAGCTGGGTAACATCTCTCCTGCTTACGTCATTTCCACCACTCTCACAGAATGAAGTTAACTTCCTTCTGGACAAAGTCAGTATTTCAATTTGTGTCCTTAATCCAATTCATTATTGTCCCACTCAAGGACTTGCTAAAGTACCTCCCTTCTCTCCTGTACCTTTAACTCTCTGTTTCTACTTACTCCCTCCTCTTAGCTCTATAAATATAGTCAAATTTGTCCTCTCAACAAAAAACTCCCCTTTGACTTTTATTTTCCTTCTGGCCCAAACACTGAATTGTCTATCGTTTTAAAAGTTGACAAATATCAACATCACAAAATTCTACTTCATGCGATTTCCATTAAAGAAAAATTTTTGTGTGCGTACACACACACCACATACACCAAAGAAGTTGTTAAAATTACACATGATGCAATAGGGGTTTTGTTATCTATTGCCAAGCAACAAATTATTATGCAACTTGCAATTTAAAACAGTCATTTGTTGTCTCAGAATTCTGGGTGGACTAAGCTTAGCTTGGCAGACTATCTGCTAAACTTGGTGTTGCCTGGGACTGCAAACTTCGGAGTCCCACTGAGCTAGAACCTCCATGATGGCTCACTACAAGGCTGGCAGTGGTGCTCACTGTTGGTTGACTGCCTTGGATCTCCTTTACATGGCTTTCCCTTCTGAATTGTAATTCTAAAAGTATGGCATCTGGATTCCAAGACAGAACATTCTCAATGTGCAAAAGCGAAAAGCTTTTTGTCTTCTAAGGTCCAGATATGGAAGTTATTCAGCATCACTTCCACCATATTCAGTTGATCAAAGCAAATTACAGGTCCAGCCCAGATTTAAGGAGAGGGGAAACAGACACTACCACACAATGGAGGGAGTGATTAAGACTTTATAGCCGGTTTTTTTTTTTTTTTTTTGAGACAGAGTCTCACTGTGTCACCCAGGCTGGAGTGCAGTGGCACAATCTCAGCTCACTGCAACCTCTGCCTCCCGGATTCAAGCAATTCTCCTGCCTCAGCCTCCCGAGTAGCTGGGACTACAGGCACGCGCCACCATGCCCAGCTAATTTTTGTATTTTTAGTAGAGACGAGGTTTCATCACGTTGGCCAGGCTGATTTGAACTCCTGACCTTGTGATCCACCCACCTTAACCTCCCAAAGTGCTGGGATTACAGGCGTGAGCCACTGCACCCGGCCTATAGCCATCTTTAATGCACTACAATTCTTTCCAGAAGAGAATTCCACTTTGATTAGTCATTGATAAGAACAAAATTCTCTTTGTACATTTTTTATGTCTAATGATTGAGAAAATTTTTCAGATTCACTCTGACCCCAAACATTTCTAACATTGTTTTTGTTACACTCTGCTGAAATGTCTTTTGCTGGGTGCCATTGAATAAGTTCACATTGCAATACATACACCCTCTACTTCAGCAGAGTATAGGATGGGATCTTCCTGGAAGCTGTTCCTCTACTGGATAAGTCAACAATAACTTAACCGAAGCAGCTGCAAGTAACAAATACATCCTAAACTCAAGCTAAATGTATCCCTAGCTCAGTTTTTCCTTAGGGGATCCCCAAAATGCCTGTAGCCACTCCAAGCCATCTAACGTGGGGAATCACAATGGAGGAGAAGTTGTGGTGAGAAGAGTCAGTGATACTAACTGGAGTTACAAAGTATTTTTACCTATGTGTGTTTTTAAAAAGCAGTATCTTGTGTCCCTATAAAAGGGACCTATTCAGATAAAGGGCCCTAAACTCAAGTTTGATGGTAAATATGTGAATGCACAAGATTCAGATTCACACATTCACCCTCCTTCCAGATGCCTCTCCTGAACCATACTTAGGCCCACCAGGGCAGCAAGCCTCAATCTAAATGCATTCATTACCTTCTTCCCTGCAGTACCATGGCATTATACGGTCCCTATGTCATTTAATTGTATCACCTTCTCTTCAGTTACCCAAGCTAGAATTATAAGTTTTATTTATTTCCTCCAGTCCTTCAACTTTCAATCACCAAGCCCAATCAGTTTTACTTCCTAAATATTTCCCAGCACCATTCCCTATTTTTTTCCATCCCTGGACACACTGCTTTACTTGAGTCATCACTTCTTGCCCAATCAATTGCAATAACTCTCTAACTACTTTTCTTGTCTCCCTCAATTTCATGTTCCTCAAATGTATCCCCTCCACAGCAGCAAAAGCGATGAATTAAAATTCACACCTGAAAACATATTTCTCAGCTTCAAGTCCTTTTGCCTGCTGGCAGGTTTCAAGCCACTTAATGTTACATGCCCAGCTCTCCCTCGTGACCTAGCCCCTGCCCACCTCTGCAGCAGCAGTTCCTTACATATGGTCTGGGGACCCCTTGGGAGCCGACAAAATCTAAACTATTTTCATAATACTATGTTATTTGCCTTTGTCACTTTTTCTTTCATGAGTGCACAGTGGAGTCCTCCAGCAGCTACAGACACGTGATGTTGCAACAGATCCAAGGCAGAAGCAGGTGTGAGAATCCAGCTGTCTCTAGTTAAGCTGGACATTAAAGAGATTTGTAGGCCCAGACGTGGTGGCTCACGCCTGTAATCCCAGCACTTTGGGAGGCCGAGGTGGGTGGATGATCTGAAGTCAGGAGTACGAGACCAATCTGGCCAACATGGATAAACCTCGTCTCTACTAAAAATACAAAAATTAGCTGGGCGTGGTGGCAGGTGCCTGTAATCCCAGCTACTCGGGAGGCTGAGGCAGGAGAATGGCGTGAACCCTGGAGGCGAACTTGCAGTGAGCCGAGATCGCGCCACTGCCCTCCAGCCTGGGCGACAGAGCCAGAGTCCATCTCAAAAAAAATAAATAAATAAAAACTGGGCGCAGTGATGCACACCTCAGCACTTTGGGAGACAAAGGCAGGGGGATCACTTGAGGTCAGGAGTTCGAGACCAGCCTGGCCAATGTGATAAACCCCGTCTCTACTGAAAATACAAAAATTAGCTGGGCATGGTGGCAGATGCCTGTAATCCCAGCACTTTGGGAGGCCAAGGCGGGCGGATCACAAGGTCAGGAGATCGAGACCATCCTGGCTAACATGGATAAACCTCGTCTCTACCAAAAATACAAAAAAATTAGCTGGGCATGGTGGTGCATACTTGTAATCCCAGCTACTCAGGAGACTGGGGAATCGCTTGAAAACCTCGTCTCTACTAAAAATACAAAAATTAGCTGGGCGTGGTGGCAGATGCCTGTAATCCCAGCACTTTGGGAGGCTGAGGCGAGCAGATCACGAGGTCAGCAGATCGAGACCATCCTGACTAACACGGTGAAACCCCTCCTCTTCCAAAAATACAAAAAATTAGCCGGGCCTGGTGGCGGGCACCTGTAGTCCCAGCTACTCGGGAGTCTGAGGCAGGAGAATGGCGTGAACCCGGAACCCCGAACTTGCAGTGAGCCGAGATCGCGCCACTGCCCTCCAGCCTGGGCGACAGAGCCAGAGTCCATCTCAAAAAAAATAAATAAATAAAAATAAACAGCAATAAATGAAGCCCACATAAACAAAAGCACTTCGTAGGGGAGGGGAAGGGTCCTCAATAATGTTTAAAATTGTAAAGTCTTGAGACTGAAATGTTTGAGAGCTGCTGCTCTGTAGCATCCTCTCCTGGCCGTCCCTACACATCCTGCTGTGTACAGCCAGCCAACCCGGAACTTCTCACCGTGGTTCTGCTTGTGTTCCGCACACACATCATGTTCTCTTACCTAACACCCTTCCCTGTCCTTAGAGTGCCTTTCTATGTTCTTGTATTTCTTTGCCAACCTCCTCCAGGAGCCTTTCCTAACTCCTTTCTCAGGAGGATTTAGGGGTCGTTCCTCAGGTCTCACATTGCACTCCACACATGACATGCTAATTGTCTGCAGGTAGGTCTGACTCCCTCACAAGAGTAGGACCCTTGATGTGGGGGTCACGTCAGCCTCACCTCTGTGACCCCAATGCCTGACATGGTGCCCCTTGTAAGAACTCAATAAATCTTTGATGAACAACTGACTGTATTATTCTTCTTCCTGTTAACAACGCATAGTTTTCAGGCTATGTAAAATAATGCCTGATACTTTTGTATATATTTGCTTATTTATATTCTTGAGAGAAAATATCTGGGGCTTTTTTTCCTGCATATGTTTTCCTTCTACTAATGTACTGAAAATCTCATTTGGTTAAAGAATGAAATTCCAAAGCCCACAATACAATAGATGTTTAAAAACTTAAAGCCATTGCCAGTAGAGGGCGCCTTAAAAGTCAATGGCATTCGCCATCCCACATACGCTGCAGTTTGTGTTTTGTGTTTTGTCTGGATTCTTTTTCTTTTCTTTCTCTCTCTCTCTTTTTTTTTTTTTTACAAAAAAGAAAAGATTTATCAATAGCTTTCTTGTACTTTTTGTAAAAGGTCAATAAAAGTCATAGTTCATCACAGGATTAAGTTGGGTTGTTTTTTATAAAATAGAATTTAAAATTCTCATAACTACCTGATTAAAAAAATAACTGAGTTCTCAAAACTAACAAAACAGGACTTGCATTAATCCTTTGTTGAAATGTGACTCACCTCTCTGCTTCCCAAAGTGTTTTTTTTTTTTTAACATGCTTTTATTCAAGGTAGATATTTGCCATCCCTTTGCAGAAAGGCTAACAGAACAATGGTGTTCTGCATTTTTGAAGGACCATTTAGTATAGCAGGAAATGTATGACCTTTATCTTTTCGTTCTGTTTGCTGGCAAACCCCAGGCACCCAGCACTGCATTATAGAAAAACTGCCTTTGAAAACAACAAATAAGGCAGGGAGGGTGGCCTTCAAAAGCTGGGGCACAGGTTCCAGCAAACAACATCCAGCCGTGATGTTTGTGGAACTGCCATATTTTAAAAAACACACATAAAATGATTAAGAAGGAAAACCTCACCATTCATTTCATGTAGAAGAGAGGAAATGTCATGAACTAAAATTTGGGAAACTATAATTCCAGTTCCAGCTCTGCCAGTAAATATCTCGGTACATTTAAGTTTTTGTTGGTGCTTTGTGTTCCCCATTTTAAAAGTCATTTTATCTGAACCTCTTTCTTACTCCCCCTAAATACTTGAAACAGCTTATAATTAAACAAAAAATATAATGAAATTGTGACACAGAAATAGTAGCTCTGTATTAGTGCGCTTTCACACTGCGATAAAGAATACCTGAGACTGGGTAATTTATGAACAAAGGAGGATTAATTGACTCACAGTTCTGCGTGACTGGGGAGGACTCAGGAAACTTACAATCATGGCAGAAAGTGAAGGGGAAACAAGGCACATCCTACATGGTGTCAGGAGGGAGAGAAGAGCACGAAAGGGGAAGAGTCTCACACTTATCAAACAACCAGATCTTGTGGGAGAAATCTCTTACGATCATGAGAACAGCATGGGGGAACCACCCCCATGGTCCAATCACCTCCCACCGGGTCCCTCCCTCGACACCTGGGGATTACAATTTGGATTACAATTAAAAATGAGATTTGGGTGGGGACACAGAGCCAAACCATATCAGGCTCATAGCCAAAGACAAGAACAAAAATATGCTAACTAGAAAAATCAGTTTCTGTGGTTGAACTTCCAGTTTGACCCTGAGGACCCTGGCAGTCAAGGCAGAAAGTATAAAATATAGTCAGTGACTCAGTCTTTATTTTAGACAGGAAGAACTCTTCCAATTTCTCAGAGTTAATCATCTTCTTCTTTTTTTTTTTTTTTTTTTTTTTTTTGAGACAGAGCCTCACTCTGTCGTGCAGGCTGGAGTGCAGTGACGTGATCTCGGCTCACTGCAACCTCTGCCTCACAGGTTCAAGTGATTCTCCTGCCTCAGCCTCCTGAGTAGCTGGAATTATAGGCATGCGACACCATGTCTGGCTAATTTTTGTATTTTAAGTAGAGACGAGGTTTCACCACATGTTGGTCAGACTGGTCTCGAACTCCTGACCTCAGGTGATCCACCCGCCTTGGCCTCCCAAAGTGCTGGGATTACAGGCATAAGCCACCGTGCCCGGCCATTGATCATCTTTCCTTAGCACTAAATTCTAAAAGAAAATCCTGACATGTGACCTACTGAATAATGTCCTCTATTATTTTAAAGCAATACAGCAGGAACTTTCATGTAACTACTTATTTAATGAACTTCAATGAGAACTGTGGATGTGACTTTAAACATCAGTGTAACCATATATCGAATCAATGAAAGTAATAGTGTTTGTCCTACTACTTGTCTCTAAGGACTATTAAAAATAAAGCCATAGAAAGGCAATTTAAAAAGGTTTGAGTTAAGGCAAACTCAAATGTTAGATATTATCATATATATCCCTAGATGTGTATTGATGATAAGATAATCTGCTTTCTGATTTTCTTTTATTGGGGCTAAGGGAAAAAAAGAAAATGTTAGAGGTGCGTATGAAAATTATTAAAGATTGACTGGGCGTGCTGGCTCATGCCTGTAATCCCAGCACTTTGGGAGGTCGAGGCAGGTGGATCACCTGACTTTGGGAGTTCAAGACCAGCCTGACCAACATGAAAAACCCTATTTCTACTAAAAATACAAAATTAGCCAGGCATGGTGGCACATGCCTGTAGTCCCAGCTACTCAGGAGGCTGAGGCAGGAGAATCGCTTGAGCCTGGGAGGCAGAGGTTGTGGTGAGCCTAGATCACGTCATTGCACTCCACCCTGGGCAACAAGAGCAAAACTCCATGTCAAAAAAAAAAAAAAAAAATCAAGAAAATTATTAAAAGTTATACAGAAAGTTGTTAATTTGTTACCTCTGAGGACTGGGAACAGAGATCCTAAGGGAAGACAAACTTTTTCCCCCAGTTTGCTACCCTCTGAAACATTTGAATTTTTTATTAAAAAATTTTTTAGAGACAGTGTCTGGCTATGTTCCCCAGGCTGGAGCACAGTCATTATTCATCGGCATGATCATTGTGCACTACAGCTTCAAACCTGTGGCGTTGAGTGAACCTCCCACCTCAGCCTCCCCAGTAGCTGGCCAAGTGTGCACGCCTGTTACCTGGCTTTGAATTTTTCATGACGATTCATTATTTCTTATTTTGAAAAGGGAAAGAAAAGTTGGTTTACCCATAACTAATACTCTGTACAAAATCTACAAAAGGACTCAAAATATCCATTTTAGTTTTCTTTTAGTCATGATTTAGTTCATCACTTGGCAAACTATCTCTTGCAAAAAAACACTTACTCAAGATAGCTTAAGTAGAGAGAGGTATATCTTAGGGATACAACCAAAAATCTCCTGGACATCCAAGATCACAAAATAAAGGAAAGTTTTCCCCTCAGAGGGCTTGATACAGAAAATTCAAGAACCCAGGCTATTTCCTCTTTCTCTCCATGTATCGAAAATGTATAAAAACAAACCAATCATGGATGGGGTATGTCGCCTACTACTGACTTATCATGTCTGTTTCTTAAGCCAGTGTTTGTTGTTGTTGTTTGTTTGTTTTGTTCGTTTGTTTTGAAACAGGGTATGGTTCTGTCATCAAAACTGGAGTGCAGTGGTGCAATCATGGCTCACTGCAGCCTCGACCTCCTGGACCCAAGCAATCTTCCCACCTCAGCCTCCCAAGTAGCTAGGACTATAGACATGCACCACAAGTCCAGCTAATATTTTTACTTTGTAGAGACAACGTCTCACCATGCTGCCCAGACTTAGTGTTTCTCAAAGGTTAACTGGCATATGAATTACTTGGGGACCTTGTTAGATTGCAGGTTCTAATTCAGTAGGTCTAGATGGCCAGAGAGTCTAATTTTCTAATAAACTCCCAGGGATTCCCCTAATGCTGCTGGTCAGCTGACCACACTTTGAATAGCAAGGCCTTACTGCATTTTTTTTTTTTTTTTTTTTGAGAGGGAATCTGATTGGTTGCTAGCCAGCCAATAAATTGGTTGGGTGCAATCATCTGGGGCTTGGGGTACTGCTCATATGCCCAATTAGTGGGAGATATGGTTGGCAGTAGTCTCAGAATGAGAGACATGAGTGGGCAGGCAGCTCAAAATAGATCAAATATTATACCCTTATCTGCATCCAAAGTTGCCACAAACATGATCCAGCTATGAAGAACAGAAAACCCTCTCTCCCTGTTCCAAACCTGCAACAACTCTGAGGAAAGTGGGGCGCTGCCTTCAGACCGATTACAGGTTGTTGCAGGTTTGGAACGGGAAGAGAGGGTTTTCTGTTGTAAGCAACTGGATCTTCCCCTAGGACCTCTGTTCCCAATCCTCAGTGGTAACCAGTTAACCCTTTAGATGATGTGCGTTCTTCCTTCTGGCTTGTTGTAATCTATTTCAGGTGTCTCGAGCTGATGGAGTAAGCAGAGTATATTAGTTTGTTTTCACACAGCTGATAAAGACATACAGGAAACTGGGTAATTTATACAGAAAAAAGAAGTTTAAAGGACTCACAGTTTCACGTGACTGGAGAGGCCTCGCAATCATGGCAGAAGGTGAAAGGCACATCTTATATGGCGGCAGACATGAGAAAATGATGAGAGCCAAGTGAAAGGGGAAACCCCTTATAAAAATATCAGATCTCGTGAAATTTATTTACTACCACAAGAACGTTTTGGGGGAAACAACCCCCATGATTCAATTATCTCCCACAGGATCCCTCCCAAAACATGTGAGAATTATGGGAACTAGAATTCAAGATGAGATTTGGGTGGGGACACAGCCAAGACATATCACAGAAGTTCTCACATGTAAGATGCTGCCCCAGAGATTCTGACTCAGTGAGTCCAGTTTAGGGCCTGAACACTGGGATTCTGAACAAGTTCCAAGGGTCATTCTGATGTATTGATATACCCCAGTTTGAGACTCACTGGACTGAATTTTTTAAAAATATTGCTTTGCATTGGGGTGGAGTTTTAGGGGGTAGTGGATGGGGTTCCTCACATAGAAATGCATATGTAATCATGTTACATCAGTGGTTTTTCAAATCCTCTGGAGGGCTTCTTAAAACACAGATTGTTAGCCCTACCCCAAAAGTTTCTGATTCAGTAGGTCTGGGGTGGGACTCAATGATTTACGTTTTAACAAGGACCCAAGTGATATTGCTGACCCATGCTGCTGTATTCTGAGAGCCCCTGTGTTATGTGGAGCCGCTACTGATGATCACCTGCTTCATAAACAGGATTGGTGGAAATAATGTATGTAAACATTTATAAAATGGTTTAGAGCTATAAAAAATGTCACACAGTACTTGGTGAATTACTCAGAAAAAATGAGTAGAAAATGATTTCTATTATGGCTTTTTGATATTTTTCTTTCTTTTTTTCTTTTTTTGAGTCAGGTTCTCACTCTGTCGCACAGGCTGGGGTACAGTGGTGCCATCTCGGCTTACTGCAACCTCCACCTCCTGAGTTCAAGTGATTCTCCCACCTTAGCTTCCTGGGTAGCTGGGACTACAGGTGCATGTCACCCCGCCTGGCTAGTTTTTGTATTTTT
>NW_012109253.1:835804-838073 GCF_000951045.1 Mandrillus leucophaeus
GCTCTTAATGAATTAATGCCACATTTGCTCGAAGAAGTCAGCAAAGTTACGGACTGGTTCACAAATAATTCTGTGCACTGTAGGCTAAGAAAACACTTATGTAACAGTGTTGCTGTTCATTCTCCAGTACTGTTTACAGCAAATTTGTGGTCTGTGTATGAGTGCATGTGGAATGAATTGCTGTGCCTCTAAAACAACATAGAAGCATGGCACAGAAGATGGAAAATTTAATAGGGAATGCCCATATCAGTGCATATGAAATCATAAAATAATTTCAAAAAGAGCAACACCAGGTGGAAAATGAATGTGAATGTATTCTCCAGGAAGAGTCATGCCCTAAAAAAGAAAGCAGCTGTTCATCACAATGCAAGACTTCAAAATAAATGAAGGGACTGTACAAATATTATGGGAAATGCATCTTATGAAAAAAACTACACATGGATTTCAATTTTTTTGCACCAAAATTAACTCATACTAACATGTTATAACATGTCTAAACAGGATCTAGTTTGAGGCACTAAGAAGGAATAAGATATCAGTTGGAAAAGAGGCCCTGTCAGAGCAACATGAATTCTGCTAAAATTGAAGGAAGAACAAATATCAAATTTCTGTTAATGTTTGGGTGGAAGAATTAGATCACTGATATTTCATGGAAATTTTATGGGGACAATGCCCCCAAAGAAATTAGTAGTTTACAGTGTTGAATATGAAGCCCACAGTTGCAGACCATCCACATCAGTTTGTAAAGAAAAAATCTTGTTTGTGCCCCAGTGGAAGAGAACTGGCTATTTTAACAGCAGGAACAATAGCTGACCCCAAAGACATCTTGATTAGTTTAGTTTACACAACAATGACTGAAAAATTAAAGTTGAGCAAACTTTCCATTCAATGGGTACCAAAACCATTGTGATGGCAGCAGCGGGCCGTCCCGCAGCAGCTGCCATCAGTTCACTGCAGTGAGGCGGCATGGGCAGTGGCCGCAGGAGCAGCAGTGGTGGTGGTGGGATGCCTGGCCCTGCATTGCCACTCTTGCCTGTCACCACTGTGGGGAGGGTGCAGGGAGGAGGCAGACAATCCCTGGAGTCTGCCCCTGGGAGTCCCCCAGGAGCCCGCCGCCCTAGGGGCCACCATGATGGGGCTGGCTGAGCCACCTGCCAGTGGGAGAACAGCATGATTGGGCATGGCAGTGGCTCCCAGGAAGTCCCCAAGGAGTTGTGCCCCACCACTGCCCCTCTTGCGCATGCTGCTCACATTGAGGCCTGCTGCTGCTGCCAGGGCCAGGGATGCCATGGTCCTCCCGTGAGCTATGTAGTCCTTCCTGGAGCCAGGGCACAGCCACAGCAGTTCAGCCACACCCCTACCCCACCTCAAGCTGGTGTCAGCGCCTGCATCACAACCTGCCCCTCAGGCAGGACCACCAGGGACCACGGTGCCCTGCAGCTGCTAAGTATAGGTGCAGAGCAGGAGGTCAGAACGAGTGGCCAGAGAGGGACCCAGTGAGGATCTGGACCCCTTGCCCCAGGCTGTGAGAGCTGGCACCCATGCTGGTACCTGGAGCTGCCTGCTCCATGGCAGCAACAGCATGTCTGACCGTGCAGTGGCCAGACCCCACGCCCACTCACACACCTCTCACCATTCCACACCAGACTTGCAGTCTCCTTGGAGGGGTGAGGTCCAGGCTGGTAGCGCGAGCTGAATGCAACTTGCCAGGCCGAGTGGGTGGAACGAGCCCAGCAGGCCCGAACAAAACTTGGGCAAAGGTGCCATCAGCCACAGATGTTTCTGGCCAGAAAACCAACATCTACATCAGCTGCAAACCAGAGCAGAGCTTTCAATGGAAATTTTTAAAAAGTGAGATCGAGATTCTGAAGTATTTCTTCAAAGCATTGTAATAGGAGACGAACTGTGGCTTTACCAGTGTGATCCTGAGGACAAAGCACAATCATGGTAATGGCCACCAAGAGGTGAAAGTGCTGCAGCCAAAGCACAAGCAGACTGATCAAGGGCCAAGGTCATGGCAAGAGTCTTTGGGATGTGCTGGGCATTCTGCTTGTTGACTTTCTGGAGGGCCAAAAAATGGTAACATCTGCTTATTATGAAAATATTTTGAGAAAGTTAGCTAAAGCTTTAGTAGAAAAATATCCAGGAAAGTTTCAACAGAAAGTCCTTCTCCACCACAACAATACCCCTGCTTATTCAGAGGAATAACTATCATTAAATAAGGGCAATTTTGTGAGAGTTTAAATGGGAAATCATTAGGCATCCACCT
>NW_012109253.1:838793-880739 GCF_000951045.1 Mandrillus leucophaeus
GCCTCCCAAAGTGCTGGGATTAGAGGTGTGAGCCACTGTGCCCAGCCTATAATTCTTTTTATACAATGTTGAATTCAATCTGCTAATATTTGTTTATATTTTTTTTAGACTGAGGTTCCCTCTTTTTGCCGAGGCTGGAGTGCAGTGGCATGATCTTGGCTCACTGCAACCTCCAGCTTTCCATTTCATTCTATGAGGCCAGCATCACCATAATACCAAAACTAGACAAAGGCATTAAAGGAAACTATAGACCAATATCTCTCATGAACACACATGCAAAACTCCTTAGCAATCTGCTAGTATTTTGCTATCAGTTATTGCTGATAACTTTCCTTGCTCTAAAGTCTGCTCTGTTTAAAATTAATATAGCGCTCCTACTTTCCTTTGATTATTATTAGCATGGTATATCTTTCTGCATCCACTTACTTTTAATCTATATTACCTTTATATTTAAAGTGGGTTTCTTATAGACAAGTGTTGCAGGAAGTCAGGGACCCCAAACCAAGGGAGTGGTTGAAGCCATGGCAGAAGAACATAAATAGTGAAAATTTCATGGACATTAATTAGTACCCCAAATTAATACTTTTATAATTTCTTACACCTGTCTTTACTGCAATCTCTGAACATAAATTGTGAAGATTTCATGGACATTTATCACTTCCCCAATCAATACTCTTATAATTTCCTGTGCCTGCCTTTACTTTAATCTCTTAATCCCATCATCTTTATAAGCTGAGGATGTATGTCACCTCAGGACCCTGTGAGGATTGTGTTATCTGCACAAATTGTTTATAAAGCATGTGTGTTTCAACAATATGAAAATCTGGGCACCTTGAAAAGAAGAGGATAACAGCGATTTTCAGGGAACAAGGGAGATAACCATAAAGTCTGACTGCCTGCAGGGTCTGGCAGAACAGAGTCATATTTCTCTTCTTGCAAAAGCAAATAGGAGACATATCACTGAATTCTTTTTCTCAGCAAGAAACAGCCCTGGGAAAAGAATACATTCCCGGAGGCGGCCTTGAAAATGGCCACTCTGGGAGTATCTGTCTTATGCAGTTGAAGATAAGGGATAAAATATGCCCTGGTCTCCTGCAGCACCCTCAGGCTTGCTAGGATTAGGAAATTCCAGCCTGGTGAATTTTAGTCAGATTGGTTCTCTGCTCTTGAACCCTGTTTCCTGTTAAGATGTTTATCAATGACAATGCATGCACAGCAGGACATGGAACCTCATTAGTAATTCTAATTTCACCCTGGTCTTGTGATCTTGCTCTGCCCCCATTTGCCTTGTGATATTTTATTGCCTTTGAAGCATGTGATCTCTGTGACCCACACCTTATTCGTATACTTCCTCTCCTTTGAAAATCGCTAACAAAAACTTACTGGTTTTGCAGCTCAGGGGCATCACAGAACCTGTCGACATGTGATGTCTCCCCCGGACACCCAGCTTTAAAATTTCTGTCTTTTGTACTCTTTCCCTTTATTTCTCAGACCAGCCAATGCTTAGGGAAAATAGAAAAGAATGTACATTGAAATACTGGGGGCTGGTTCCTCCAATAGACAAGACATAACTGGGTCC
Organism: Mandrillus leucophaeus; assembly: GCF_000951045.1. Taxonomy (NCBI): domain Eukaryota; kingdom Metazoa; phylum Chordata; class Mammalia; order Primates; family Cercopithecidae; genus Mandrillus; species Mandrillus leucophaeus. The sequence goes on from NW_012109253.1 coordinate 840,373, forward strand.
TGTAGTTTGATCTTTCTTCTCCTTCCGAGACTCTTATTAATCATATGTGACACCTTTTATAGTTGTCCCACAGTTCTTGGATATTCTATTCTCTTTTTTTCAGTCTTTGTTCTCTTTGCTTTTCAGGTTTGGAGGTTTGTATTGAGATATCCTCAAACTCAGAGATTCTTCTCTCTGCTTTGTCCAGTCTACTAATAAGCCCACCAAAAGCATTTTTAAAATTTCTGTTACAGTGTTTTGATATCTTGTATTTCTTTTTGGTTCTTTCTTAGAATATCCATCTCTCTGCTTGCATTGCCCATCTATTCTTGCATGCTTTGTACTTTATCCATTAGAGCTCTTAGCATAGTAATCATAGTTGTTTTAAATTAACTATCTGATAATTCCAACATTCCTGCTATATCTGATTCTGGTTTTGATGCTTGCTCTGCCTGTTTAAACTCTTTATTTGCTTTTTAGTATGTTGTGTAATTTTTTCTTGATAGCTAGAAACTAAGTACTGGGTGAAAGAAACTGCTATAAACAAGACCTTAGTAGTGTAGTGGTAAAGTGTAAGCGGGGTAGGAAGCATTCTGTAGTCCTGTGATTGGGCTCTTTTAGTGAGTCTATGCCTCTAGATTGTGAACTTCATGCATGCTTCTCAGTCCTCCCCACCTCTCCGTTGGTGGAACAGGGTGGCCAGAGCAGTCTGGAGTTGGGTGTTTTCTTTCTTCCAGGTCAGTTAGGCTCTGATAAAAATCCCGCAGATTTGGCTCTCGTTAAATTATTTATCCTGAGGGAAGACCTTGTTAAGAAGAACAAAATGCTCTAGTGTATTTCAAAATGGTTCCTTTACCTCCCCTGTTCCTGCCAGAATCACAAGGGGATTTTTCTCTAATATTAACTCTCCTGACCTGATAGATCTCTTGCAGGTGAGACAAACAAAAGTGTAGGCCCCCTCCTGCCAGCTGGGTCCCACTGGAGTTTTTAATTCTCAAAGTTGTTGTATTAGTGAGTTCTCATGCTGCTAATAAACACATACCCAAGACTGGGTAATTTATAAAGAAAAATAAGTTTAATTGACACAGTTTCACATGGCTGGGGAGGCCTCAGAATCACAGCAGACGGTGAAGGAGGTAAAAAGGCATGTCTTACATGGTGGCAGGCAAAAGAGCATGTGCAGGGGAACTACCATTTATAAAACCGTCAGATCTTGTGAGACTTATTCACTATCAGGAAAACAGCACAGAAACCTCCCCACCGCCTGCCAATGATTCAATTATCTCCCACTGGGTCCCTCCCACCATATGTAGGGCTTATGGGAGCTACAATTCAAGATGAGATTGGGTGGGGACACAGCTGAACCGTATCAGTTCCCTACACTGAACTTTCAGCAATTCATCAATTACAGTTCAGATTTTTCCTACTCTGGCTTTGGTTCCGGCAGGGTGGCTACTTGCAAGCTTCTGTTTGCCGTGTTGTGATTCTCTGTACACCTCTTGGTCACTCCAATTTTGGGGGAAGTGATTTTCCCTATGACATCACTTATCTGGTGGATCTAGGAGGAGCTGTTGATTTTTAAGTTTAGCTTTTTACTTGTTGTTAGGATAGAGTGGTGTCTTCCAACCTCCTTACATGCTGGGTCAGAAACTAGAAATCCTACCAAACATTTTTTACTGTTGTTATTATTTAATTTTCACTGTAACTTGGGAGGTAATTTTTATTGACCTGATTTTTACAGAGAAGTAACTGAGACCCAGAAAGGCTATGTACCGACTAATTGGTAGAGATAGAACTAAAAGTCTCCAAATTGGCATCTTTATGCTAGGCATTGCTCTATAGCTGCCAATTTGTTTAAAAGACAAATACAACTGAAAGGATAAAATATTAAGCCACTGATTCCAAAATATAAATCAGCTTTAACTGCAACAGGAATAAAGCGTTTTGAGAGATCACAAAAAAGAAACCAGGTACATAATAAAAGTTGGCCTGGAAAGGAGGAAAATAGGATACAAATAGGAGATGAAGGTCACCAACAGGCAACATTCATGGCTTCACAACTTCACTTGGGTCTGGCCCTGTTGCCTCCATGGGCTCAGTGACTGCTACCCTCAAGATTCATTTCTAGGGTTGAGTCCATAGCCAGGTCAATTATAATCAAGCTTGGATTATTTGTTCCAGCTTTGCTGCTGAGTGAGAGTTGGATACCAGTGTAATGTGATAAATGATGTTCCGTTGGTCCTCGTGGTCAGTATTTGTTCTATTCACTGGGGCCATAATAAATGTGTGCCCTGAATAGCACATGAAGTTCTATGTAGCCAAATTAAAATGCCCTCTAAGTAGTCTCAATACCATGTTTTTTTCAGTCTCCAAATAGGCATGACCTAATAGGGAAAGAGTACTGTAAACAAGAGGGAACACTTTATTGTCCATCAATAGAGAGACATGTCCTTTTCCTCCTTGACTTAGCTTGCCAAGTTTGGTAAAACAGAAACCCAGTGAAGATTCAGGATGTCTCAAAATCAAAGCACACAATGAAGCAACATGGAGCATATAAAGTACTAATGTCAAAGTTTGGTTTAATTTTCAAGACTTTATTATTTAAAGTTATAGATACACTTCAGGGCTTTTGAAAGAACACTGTACATACTTAAAAATATTTCATTGAAGCTACTTTGACTCATCTTCCATTTACAAACTATTTTCTATGTTACCTAAAATACAAACAGCAAAATAATTATTTTTTGGAACAATTGCTTTCTAAATCCTGAGGGAAACAATAACAATAACAGATTTAAAATATTGGATGCCTATATATACATATAAAGTACATCCCAAATATTTTCTCTAATGATTGGCAATATTTTGTGCTTTTTGAATCCAGAAATTGAAAGATTAATCAGCTTATCCAAGATCACATATGTTTTAGTCTCAGTTCTTCAGAGAAAACAGGTCCAACAGGGGTGTGTGTGTGTGTGTGTGTGTGAGAGATATTTATCTTAGTATAATAAAAAGATTTATTTTGAGGAATTGGCTCATATAATTATGGAGACTGAGAAGTCCCAAGATCTGCATTTGGCAAGCTGGAGGCCCAGGAGAGCCAATGGTAACAGTTCTAGTCTGAGTCTGAAGGCCTGAGAGTCAGAAGAGTTGATGGTGTAAGGTTTACTCTGAGTCTGAAGGCAGGAGAATACTGATGTCCCAGCAGTCAAGCAGGGAATGTGAATTCTCTCTTACTCAGTCTTTTGTTCTCTCCAGGACTTCAACAGATTGGATGGGGCCCACTTACACTGGGAGGGCAATCTGCCTTACTTAGTCTACAGATTCAAATGTTAATCTCATCTAAAAACATCCTCACAGACATACCCAGAATACTGTTTAAACAAATGTCTGGGCACCCCATGGCTCCATCAGGTTGACACATAAAACTAACCATCACAACATAGCTGGAAAGCAGCTGAGATAGGGGATTTAAATACAGATCAATTTAACTCTAAGGTCCATAGTTTTTCATCACATCACTCTACCCCAAGGAGGTACGTTTTCTGATCCCAAGCTCCAACTTTAAGAGCTACATTGATTGTTTTGGGATGTGTGGGAGATCCTGTTAAAAACTCTTTTCATCAAATATTCTGAGATCACCCAGCTGTTAATTTAGTTTCATCTGGCTCATCTCCAAACCTCTGACACATTCATTGCTGGTAATGTTCTGGAAATTCCCACTGCACTTCCTTTTTGGCAAAGTTAACTTTCATTTACATTGGGGTTACTAAGAATTTCAGACAATAGAAAGTAGCTTATATCATCCAAAAAAGCTAAGGCCTTCTACTTTTTTTTTTTTTTTTTCTGAGACAGAGTTTCACTCTTGTTGCCCAGGCTGAAGTGCAGTAGAGTGATCTTGGCTCACTGCAACCTCTGCCTGCTGGGTTCAAACAATTTTCTGCCTCAGCCTTCCAAGTTTCTGGGATTACGGGCATGCGCCACCACACTCAGCTAATTTTGTATTTTTAGTAGAGATGGGGTTTCACCACGTTGGCCAGGCTGGTCCCGAACTCCTGACTTCAGGTGATCCACCCACCTCGGCCTCCCACAGTGCTGGGATTACAGATGTGAGCCACCATGCCCAGCCAGGCCTTCTAATTTTTTAAATTAAAATATTGTAAACATAAAATTTATTTTTCAAATTATTTATTTATTTGTATTGTATATATTTAGTATATACAACATAATGCTTTGTTACACATGTGCGTAGTGAAATAATTGCTGTAAGTAAGAAAATTAACATATCCTTCACTTTTCATAGTTACTTTTTTGTCATAGGAGTATCTGATATCAACTCTCTCAGCAAATTTTCAATATACAATATGGTTAATAATATGATACTATTAACTATAATCCTTCTACTATATACTAGATCTTTAGACTTATTAATACTACATAAGTTTGTATCGTTTGACCTACCTCTCACCATTTTCTCTCCTTCCCAAATTATTTTTCAAAGGCACAGGTTCTTTGGTTCGAAAATCCAAATTTATTTTTACACCTTTAGTTTACAGATTCAAGAAGCTCAAGACTTCTTAACAGATAAGATATACTGCACAAGCCACTTAGATTTATCTAAAACCACATAAAACCCATGACTTAAGAAATGATGAAGAGCATTAAAACTGGAAATGCATATATCTCCCAATTTCTAGAATCACATTTTGCATTACATAATATTATATCATCCACTATGCCATATGTAAGACAGCATTGTCAACCAGTCTGTCTAACCATACTGAGCAGTCTGTGAAACAAATCAGCTGAATATGATGTTGCCCTGGGCAGGAACACCCTGACTCACCAGGAAAAGATTGGCTGTGTATCTGTCAACAATGGGCTCCAGCCCTCACTCTCTGATCTGTTTGGTATTCAGAAAATTCTCTCTGAGTGCCTCATCTCTGTGGTCTGTAGGAGTTAATGTGCCAGAAAAGGAGAGCAAATTCATTTTCAGTGTATTAATGAGATCAGACTCAAGGACAATTGAACAAGACTTCCCCCCGCCCTTTTTTTTTCTTTTTTTTTTGAGACGGAGTCTTGCTCTGTCACCCAGGCTGGAGTGCAGTGGTGTGATCTCGGCTTACTGCAACCTCTGCCTTCCAAGTTCAGGCGATTCTCCTGCCTCAGTCTCCCGAGCAGCTGGGACTACAGGCCCGCATGCCACCATGCCCAGTTAATTTTTGTATTTTTAGTAGAGACGGGGTTTTACCATATTGGCCAAGCTGGTCTCAAACTCCTGACCTCGTGATTCACATACCTTGGCCTCCCAAAGTGCTGGAATTACGGGCATGAGCCATCGCGCCCAGCCCAAGACTCCTATTTTTAAAACCTGAAAAAATTGTCATGAATGAAATGCAGATAGAATCTGTAAGTCACTTGCTACATTAAGATACTCAGGCAAAGGGAGTTATTCCTGTACATTATGATGTGTGCCTCCAAGCTTGTTTCATAAATAAATATCTTAAAAATGTACTTATTTACCTGCTGCATCATTAACTCATTCATTCATTCAATACATGTCCATTAGGCATCTCCCATTTTAAGTCATTTTTATGCTGGGTAGTTTAAGGGGTTTTAAGATAAATAGCAGAAGTGTTGAGAGAAGACAAATACCCAAATAACTGAAATGCAAAACAGAGCAGTATAAGTGCTGAGTAAGGGGAAAAACAAAGAATTATCAGGATTTAAAACAGGGTAAAATTAAACAGAGCACCAAAAGAAGTAAATTAGGAAATATTTTATGAAAGATGAAGAAGGTGATTTTAGCCTTGAAGGATGGTAGTCACTTCTGGCAAAGCACCAATATAAGCATAAGTCTGTTGGTGGGAAAGTTCACGGTACAGCACAGCTTTGTTGATGGGAAGAGTGTGGGAGATTGGGATAGAATAATGGACGCAGCACAGATCAGAGGAGAAACCAGAGAGGCCATACTGAAATTAAACGTTAAACTCAACTGGAAAGCAATTGCCTGTGCACACTGCGGCCAGTGTGGTCTGCAAGTCAGAAGCTGTCTGCTCTATTCTGGCATCCTCTGTGTCTTCTGAGGCTTCTTTCACCTCTCTGGGCCTCAGTGTCCATACATGTAAAATGAAAATACTACTCTGCCGACTTCATGAAGTTATTATAATGATTAGATAATGTAGATTGTTACTGATTTTCAATGTTGGGTGGTAGAGGAGTTGGTTAGAGCTATGCTATTTAACTTTTCAGAGCTCAGAACATAAATAATTTTTAATGTAAAACAGACTTCAAAATTCTCTTTAAATAATATTGCTAGACCCACAGAGACATAAATCAAAAACAAGTTAATCATATATAATGGCAATGATGATAAAATTGCTTTTTTATGAGCTTTTTAATATAGATGCTATTAAGATTCCAATTCAAAGGAAACTAAAAATTAGAGAGGGGAAGTTGTTTTCTACAGTTACGGGCTGGGAAGTAGCAGAGCTAAGTCTATAAACTCAAGCAGCCAGACTTCAGCTGAAATGCTTAACACAGGCTAAACTGCTCTAAAATAAAGCAAGAATGCTATGATTTTGTGTATGGTTTTAATAAAAGAAAAAATACATACTTTTGTGAATATTATCCAAGTATTATTAATCCAAAAAGATAATTTTTAATTCTCTTTTATTTAAAAAGGTACACAAAAGAAAAAATATTTAATATTAACATTATGAATCAGTGAATTGAATTTAAAATGGGATACTATTTTTAGTTAATATTTTAGCAGATGCCTTAAAACATTGTTCATGTATTTTTTTTTCAGTTTATAAATTAAGACATGTTCATCATAGAAAACTGAAAAAATATTGAACAGCATAAAGGCAATAAAACCCACAATGTTATCATTAACATTTTATTAAATGTCTTTCCAATCTTTATAAATATGCTACACTATTAAGAATTATGAATGTTGGGGGTTGGAAATCCTCAGCCTCAGTGGCGGTCATGGACACGTTGAGCTGGGTAGAAGTGGAGGGGCCATTTGAGGAGTCGGGAGGGGGTGACAGGCTAAGATTTGGAGAGAGAGGCGCTCGTGGCTGGACTCAACCTGGGAAGAATCTTCTGCTGACTCTCAACTTTTCCTGGAAAAAATGAATCATTCCCATCATATGGGGATGAGCTATATGGGCTCCAATAGTACCATGCAGCCTTCTTACCATCACCCAACAACTTCAGCCTCACACTCCCATGATGGAAGAGACAGCAACATGAAGATGATGATGCCTATTACCTTCTACTTTGGCTTTAAGAATGTGGAATAACTGTTTTCTGGTTTGGTGATCAATACAGCTGGAGAAATGGCTGGAGTTTTTGTGGCAGTGTTTTTACTAGCAATGTTCTATGAAGGACTCAAGATAGCCCGAGACAGCCTGGCCTGCTGTGTAAGTCACAAGTCAGCATTCGCTACAATTCCATGCCTGTCCCAGGACCAAATGGAACCATCCTTATGGAGACACACAAAACTGTTAGGCAGCAGATGCTGAGCTTTCCTCACCTCCTACAAACAGTGCTGCACATCATCCAGGTGGTCATAAGCTACTTCCTCATGCTCATCTTCATGACCTACAACGGGTACCTCTGCCTTGCAGTAACAGTAGGGCTGGTACAGGATACTTCCTCTTCAGCTGGAAGAAGGCAGTGGTAGTAGACATCACAGAGCATTGCCATTGATGTCAGACTCTACGGTGTGTCCTTATTGATTGCATTGGGAAGCTGTTCAACACTTGAAGACATGATTCCTGCTCCAAGCATCCCTTCTTGCTCCTCTTTGTGCACATACACACACACACACACACACACCCCACACACCTGCTCAATAGAGGTTTAGTTTATAGTCTCTGAGCTAAAGTAGTAAGCTCCCAAATTGTTTTTGCTAATAAGCTGAGATTCCCATTTCTCTGAAGGAGAAGCCCGCATGAGATGTCTTTTCCTTCTCTATCATCTTACAGCCAAGTTATATGTTCTTGTCTAATCCATGCAGCTTTTTGTTCATTGACTTGATCATCTGCTTCCTTTTTGAATGTTTAACAGATAGTAAGTAAATTTGGTGTTTCTTCCCCCCGGGTCAGTTATTGAAAGGGGTTAACTTCAGCCAGGATTGATGGCAGCTGAAGGAAATTCTTGCCCAACTAAACCCAGAACTCAAACTTAACATCAGAAAATAAGGTCCAGGGCCGGGTGCAGTGGCCCACGCCTATAATCTCAGCACTCTGGGGGCCCAAGGCAGGCTCGATCACCTGAGGACAGGAGTTTGAGACTAGCCTGGCCAACATGGTGAAACCCCGTCTCTACTAAAGATACAAAAATTAGCTGGGCGTGGTGGTGGGCACCTGTAATCCCAGCTATTCAGAAGACTGAGGCAGGAGGATCACTTGAACCTAGGAGGCGGACGTTGCAGTGAGCCAAGATGGTGCCACTGCACTCCAGCCTGGGCGACAAGAGTGAAACTCCGTCTCAAAAAAAAAAAAAAAAAAAAAAAATCAGCTTTTGGATTCAATGAGTGGGAAATACATTGTGCCTTTCTCTTGATGTGATGCATTATACCAAGATCTTCGTAACGTGCAGGGGGGTGGTTTGAAACTAAACACAGGCTTAGAGCTTGCAGTGTATTCTTGGATGGCTGACTCATCGACTTGCATTCCCACTTAACACTTTGATTAGCATGAACTTGCCAATCAAAAAATGGCAATCAATTTGAGAAAATAGAATAGATATTATTAGGCCTAGTGCGGCGGCTCAGCCTGTAATCCCAGCACTTTGGGAGGCCGAGATGGGCAGATCACGAGGTCACGAGACTGAGACCAGTCTGACTAACATGATGAAACCCTGCCTCTACTAAAAACACAAAAATTAGCCGGGCATGGTGGCGCGTGCCTGTAATCCCAGCTACTCTCTTGAGGCAGGAGAATTGCTTGAATCCGGGAAGCGGAGATTGCAGTGAGCCGAGATCGCACCACTGCACTCCAGCCTGGTGACAGAGCGAGACTTCATCTCAAAAAAAAAAAAAAAAAGGAAAAAGAAACAGATATTTTTAAATAATACCATTCGCAGTTTACTTTGACTTGATACCTTGGTTTGTCCCAGCTGAAGTGAAGCAAAAGAATTTGAATTATTTTTCCCACTATTGTTTTCGCATGTCTGCCTCTGAAACAGTGATTTTCAAGCTTTACAGTGCATCAACATCACCTGTAGGGCTTGTTAAAATACTAATTGCTGGGCCTCAATGCAAAAGCCCCCAAAGTGGCACTTCTGAGTTCCTGCTGATGCTACAAGGGACCACACTTTGAGAATCTCTGCTTTAAAATAAGAAAATATGAGCTGGTGGATTGGCTGCCTGGTATTGGGCATGGATATTTGAATTGATGATTGGTAGATGGTGTGTCTGGACCTAACTCATATAGTAAACACTGTTGATCAATACCTAATCATTCCACATTTATTGAGCTCCACCTGTGTGTATGTGTACCCAAGCACACATGCGTGAAGGGCTATAGCCAAAGTATTTTTACTAGCCTGTATGAAGTCACTAGTCCTTATTTTTAAAGGTCTATGACTTCTTGGAAGTAGTTTGATAGTTGAGAGAGACCTTTGATCTGCAGTGTAAATCTACCAGTCACGGGCCAGAAGGGCAAAAGCTCAGTTCTCTCTTTGGAAAGACTCAGGGTGTGGTTTGCTGGTGGCCAGATTTTCCTCAGGCTCCAACAACTGTGTTCATACCAAGCAGATTCTCATCCTCTATGTGAGCATCTTTGTTATTAGTGAGGGTTTAATTACTTTACAAGTGGCCAAAACCCCTATTCTCAATGAAGAACCACAATGGATTTTTATTCTGTTCAGTTGTAGTCTACACTGAAGTCTTATTCCCGGTTCAAACTACCTCTTTAAATTGATTCGTCTTGTGCTGGTCTGTTAAATCCTGCCCTCCTTGGTGCTAGATCCAGTTGTGCCTCAGGGCAGAGGAAGTAAAACACAGCTATCCTGTTGGCCTTTGTACTTTCTCCATGGATGCCAGTTAAATATTGGAGAGCAAGGAATGTGTACTTGTATGGCTTTGAACCAAGAGAGGGTTATGAGCCTACTGGATTGAGGTTAAAATCCAAGAACCAACATTTAGAGCTTTGTGCTTTTCTCTCATTCCATCACCTTGCAATGATGATACTTAACATGAGCAGGGTGAATGACAGGTACTGACAAAGTCCAACACAAAGATGTAATACAGCCTGTTGTCTCAAGCCAAGGAATCATAAAACCATAAGAAATAAATAGAAATCAATAGTTAGTAGTGACACTGGTGCTCTCTAGAAATCTCAGCATGAACTGCTGTAGAATACCCTCCCAGCAACAGAACCTTATCAGTAAGGCCAGCTAGACACAATGGCTCACGCCTGTAATCCCAACACTTTGGGAGGCCAAGGTGGGAGGATGGCTTGTGTCCAAAACTTTGAGACCAGCCTGGGCAACATAGTGAGATCCCGTCTCTATAAAAAAATCAAAAATTAGCTGGGTGTGGTGCTGCACATCTGTAGTCCTGGCTACTTGGGAGGCTGAGGCAGGAGGATTGCTTTAGTCCAGGAGGTCGAGGCTGCAGTGAACCATGATTGAGCCATTGCACTCATCTCGGGTGATAGAGCAAGACCCTGTCTCAGAAAAAAAAAAAGAAAAAAGAAAGAAGAAAATTCAAGGCCAGTTAAGACTAAATGCTATGACTTTGAAATTCACAGAAATAAATAAATAGCAGTTTAGGTTAGGTCTGCAGGTATTCAGGATAGAGATAATCTCCTGAAAAATGTGAATTTCAGAGATTCTTAGACTGGCTGCCAAAAGATGAAGCCAGTGAAGGAGAAAAAGCTTAAATTCCATCTTGAGCCCTTGGACTGTGATAATACAATGATTTCATTAACTTTTCATTTCTGTATACCTGTTCATTTGGAATTTAATGCTTGACTTCTTTGTTCGTTTTGGATCTAAACTTCTCTTTTACTCCTTCCCCATTCACATCTTTTAGAAGACTGCATCACCATTTCTTTAGCCTCCTTACTCTGCTGTCCTTTCCCTTTTCTTTCAGTGTTTTTGATCTTACGTCTACTGTTTTAAATCTCCGTAGGCCTCCTGATGCATTGGACAGTGTTATGCTGTGGATATAAATACCAATCAGAAAATGGCATTTATAAATCTGTTAGAGACTTTAAGCATGCTTCAAGAGGCAGTTGCCCCACTGGAATTTCTATAAGGCTGGTACCCTTCCCAAAGTTACAGAATCTTAAGTGCTGTCTCTAGTCTGTGATGGAGGAACTCCCAGCATCCTCATTGCCCACAAATGGAATCCTCACTGTATCCACTAGGAGATTAGAAATCAAAGTTTCTTCACTACTTCTATGGTAGGGTTGTCTGAAATTCCCTTTTAGGCTGTGGGTACTGGTCTTGGGTGCTAGTCATAAGGGGTTCCTTATAAGGGGCGGGTGGAGGGGAGTACACTTTCATGTCATTCAATTTTGATCCTGCCCTCTCCAGCTACTCCTTCAAAAGATACAAAGTCTGGGCCTGACGCAGTGGCTCACACACTTTGGGATGCTGAGTGGGGGTGGATCACCTGAGGTCGGGAGTTTGAGATCAGCCTGGTAAAACCCCGCCTCTACTAAAAACACAATAATTAGCCGGGTGTGGTGGCTCACGCCTGTAATCCCAGCACTTGGGGAGGCTGAGGCGGGCAGATAACAAGGTCAGGAGATCGAGACCATCCTGGCTAACGCGGTGAAACCCTGTCTCCACTAAAAAATACAAAAAATACAAAAAATTAGCCAGGCGTGGTGGCAGGTGCCTGTAGTCCCAGCTACTCGGGAGGCTGAGGCAGGAGAATCGCGTGAACCCGGAAGGAGGAGCTTGCAGTGAGCCGAGATCACACCACTGCACTCCAGTCTGGGCAACGGAGTGAGACTCCGTTTCAAAAAAAAAAAAAAAGATAGCAGATGCTGGCAAGATTGTGGAGAAAAAGAAGTGCTTGTACACTGTTGGTGGGAGTGTGAATTAGTTCAGCCATTATGGAAGACAGTGTGGCAATTCTTCAAAGACCTAAAAACAGAAATACCATTCAACTCAGCAACCCCATTACTGGGTATATACCCAAACAAATAGAAATAATTCTATTAGAAAAACACATGCACATATATGTTCACTGAAGCACTATTCACAATACCAAAGAGATAGAATCAACCCAAATGCCCATCAGTGATAGAATGGATAAAGAAAAAGTGGTACATATACACCATGGAATACTATGCACCCATAAAAAAGAACAAGATCAGTTGGGTGTGGTGGCTTATGCCTGGGGACATGGATGGAGCTGGAGGTCATTATCTTAAACTAACATAGGAACAGAAAACCAAATATTACATGTTCTCACTCATAAGTGGGCACTGAACAATGAGAACACATGGACACAGGGAGGGGAATATCACAAATGGGGCTTGCTGGGGAGTGGGGGCAAGGGGAGGGATAGCATTAGGACAAACACCTAATGCATGTGGGGCTTAATACCTAAAGCATGCAGGGCCCATAATCCTTAGCAAACTAATGCAGGAACAGAAAACCAAATACCATATGTTCTCACTTATAAGTGGGAGCTAAATGATGAGAATACATGGACACATAGAGGGGAACAATACACACTGGCACCTTTTGGAGGGTGGAGGATGGGAGGAGGGAGAGGATCAGGAAAAATAACTAATGCATACTAGGCTTAAAATCTGGGTGATGAAATACTCTATACAACAGAGTTTACCTATGTAACAAACCTGCACTTGCACCCTTGAACTTGAAAGTTAAAAAATTATACAATCATATTTACATATGATTATATATAAAATAATGATATAGCAATTATATATATTTTACATTAAAAATGTACAAATCTTCAGAGTACAGCTCAGTGAATGTTTATATACACCCATGTAACCACCATGCAGATCAAGAAATAAAATATTTCTAGCACCCCAGAGGGCTCACTGTGTTCCCTTCCAGCCAATGCCATCCCCATCTAGGATGATTGTTGATTTTCTCTCTATCACCACTGACTAATTTTGTCTGCTTTGAACTTCTTATAAGGCATACATTATATATTTCTGGTGTCTGTTTTTTTTTTTTTAAGCCACATTGGTACATATCTCAGTAGTTTGTTCATCTTCATTTCTATGTAGTTTTCCACTGTATGAAAATAATACAATGTATTCATCCATTCTAGGGTATTGAGTTGTTTCTAGTTTGGCTTTTAAAAAAAAGAAGCTATGAACATTCTTGTACCTGCCTTTTGGGTGTACATAAGCACTTATTTCTCTTGGGTATATACTGAAAAGTAGAATTGTTGGATGATAACGTATACATATATTTAGCTTTAGTATTAGAATGGTGCAAAAGTAATTACAGGTTGTGCCGTTGAAAGTAATGGTGGCCGGGTGCGGTGGTTCATGTGGGTAATCTCAACAGTTTGGGAGGCTGAGGTGGGTGGATCACAAGGTCAGGAGATCAAGACCATCCTGGCTAACATGGTGAAACCCCGTCTCCCCTAAAAATACAAAAAATTAGCCGGTCGTGGTGTTGGGCACCTGTAGTCCCAGCTACTCGGGAGGCTGAGGCAGGAGAATGGCGTGAACCTGGGAGGCGGATCTTTCTGTGAGCTGAGGTCACACCACTGCACTCCAGCCTGGGTGACAGAGCGAGACTCCATCTCAAAAAATAAAAATAAAAAAGTAATGGCAATTACTTTTGCAGCAACCTAATAGTTACTGTCAAGCAGCATTCCAAAGTGGGTTTACAATTTATAGTCTCACCAGCAATTTGTGAGAGTTCCAGTTATTCGACATATTTGCCAGCACGTGCATTGTCAGTCCTTTTCATTTTAGTTGTCTGCCACAGGTATAGCAGTATTTCACTGAGGTTGTAATTTGATTTCCTTTATGACTAATAATGATGGTAATATGTCTATTGGTAATTTGGATACCCTTTTTGGATACAGTAAAGTGCCTGTTAAAGTGTTGTTCTGTTCGTTTGTTTGTTTCAGAGTCTCATTCTGTTGCCCAGGATGGAGTGCAGTGAGCTGAGATCAGGTGACCTCCTGAGCTCAGTGATGTGCACTTAACCTCCTGGGCTCAAGTGATCCTCCCACCCTGGCCTCCCAAGTGGCTGGGATTACAAGTGCGACCACCATGCAAGGCTAATTTTTGTATTTTTGTAAAGACAGGGTTTCACTATTTTATGCAGGTAGGTCTCAAACTCCTGGGCTCAAGTGATCTTCCCATCTCAGCCTCCCAAAGTGCTGAGATTACAGTTGTGGGCCACCATGCCCAGCCTTTCTTTTCAAAAATTAGGCAGAAATCTGGATACAAGCCTTTTATTGGATATATCTATTGTAAATATCTCTTCCCAGTCTTTCACTCTTTTTTTTTTTTTTTTGAGAAGCAGTCTCACTCTGTCACCCAGGCTGGAGTGCAGTGGCACAATCTCGGCTCACTGCAAGCTCCACCTCCCGGGTTCACGTCATTCCCCTGCCTCAGCCTCCTGAGTAGCTGGGACTACAGGCGCCTGCCACCACACCCGGCTAATTTTTTGTATTTTTTAGTAGAGACGGGGTTTCACCATATTAGCCAGGATGGTCTTAATCTCCTGACCTCGTGATCCGCCCGCCTCGGCCCCCAGAGTGCTGGGATTACAGGCGTGAGCCACCGCGCCCGGCCCCCAGTCTTTCACTCTTAGTGATGTCTTTTAATTAAACTACTGGCTTTTTACATAACAAAAAATTAACTGTTCTCTTTACTGGTAGAAATAATGAATTCAATGAATCATCACTTTTAATTTTGTTTGACATCAAACTACTAAAATATAGTTTTATTTTACATATGTTTGCAGAATATTAATAAAGAGAATAGCACAGACTGGAGTTTAAGAGACATTGATTTAGAACACCATGCTAATGAAATTGATCTTATTGGGCAAAGTTAGCACCCCTTCACCCAGGTTGGGAACTGACAAGTAAATGCAGGTCCTTTATGAGAGTGAATGTGGTTCAGCCTAAATCCACTACAACTTAACCAAAAATGCAAAAAGGAATTCTTGGATAAAAAAAAAGTCATTATCAGAGACTCCTTTTTAATTTTAATTTTAATTTTATTTTATTTATTTATTTTTTGAGATGGAGTCTCGCTCTGTCACCCAGGCTGGAGTGCAATGGCGTGATCTCCGCTCACTGCAAGCTCTGCCTCCCAGGTTCACACCATTCTTCTGCCTCAGCCTCCCGAGTAGCTGGGACTACAGGTGCCCACCACCACGACCGGCTAATTTTTTGTATTTTTAGTAGAGACAGGGTTTCACCACGTTAGCCAGGATGGTCTCCATCTCCTGACCTTGTGATCCACCCGCCTCGGCCTCCCAAAGTGCTGGGATTACAGGTGTGAGTCACTGTGCCCGGCCCAGAGACTCCTTCTTATCTGAGTTTTCATTACTCAAATTCCTCTAGAATATGATTATACAGGAATATTTGCCATTAAATGAAAGTATTCACTGATGAACTGAATATCCATAAAATTTTTCCCCTTTCAAACAACCTTCTCTGCTTAGCTTGAATGACTATCCCTGATCATAAGTCAAAACTTTTTCAGCCTAACTCTTACTACTTATAGAATATTGTAAACATCTGACAACACAAGTCAGATAGATGGTAAAGTGAAGTTGTAATTCTTGCAAAAGATGCAGAATTTCATGAAATTGATGAAAATAATGTTGGAGAACTGCTCCAATGTCAAGTATAGTCACGTGTCAATGACTAGGTGAAAACTGAAGAAGAAAAAATAGACAAGGAATCATATAAATTAACACTAAAGGAGAGTAATGGGTAAAGATGATGATACCAGAGATACTTCCAAAATGTACCAGCTTAAATGTCAAAGAATTGTTTAAATCCCTTTGGAAAACTGATAAAAACCGTTGACTAAAAAAAAGTTTTTGGTAAAATGATCCCCTTCGATGGTGTTACACAAAGGTTGTATGAGCTGAACAAAGTCGCACTGTGCCATCCTATAATTTTGTCCAAGAAAATGTGTCCTCTTCATGCCAAATCAACTCCTCAACATTCTTCAGCCTAAGAATTAATGCATAGTTGCAAATAACCGTATACATTTTGTTAACTTTAAGATAATTATTTTTATTATTTACCTTGAAATGTGCTCTTTATCGTAAGAGGATTAATTAACTTTTGCCCTTTCCTGGTATCATTTATTCTTGGATAGTGAGTGCATCTTATAATTCTGTTTTCTATGAAGAACTTTAGAGATGGAACTTATTTGTTGTATTTACACTTGTATGAGGCATTTTGTAAAGAAGTTCTTTACTTTGCAGACAGATAGCATAATAGAAGCACAGGGCAGACAAATGATCTGCAAAGGTCACACTAACGGTGTTTACATTTATGTTTGACCCCAGAGCCTGCTCTCTTTAGGTCAGAATGCCTCCTAGGTCCTCAAAAGCAGAGGCAGCCAGAAACTCAGCATTATTCTTTCTAATCCTCAGTCCTGTGAATGAGAAAATGACGTCTTACTTTTATAAAGTACTACCAATATTGCTTCATGTCTGCATAGGGTACACACCAGTGGCAAAGCACCTTCACGAACATATCATTTGGTCTTCTCTTATCCCCCCAGGAAGTGGTGAAGAAGCAGGCAAGTGGGAATCTGAGGCTGGGAAAGCTAAAATAGCTTGTCTGAGGACCCACAGCTCAAAAACAGCAGTGTTGTGCCTGAAACTAACACTTTTAGACTGTGGTGCAGAGTTCTGTTCTCTGCACCTCTCTGTTTTTTGGCATGAAAATAAAGCAGGGGAAGTTAGCAAAGAAATTCATTAACAAAGTTAACATTTAAATAAAGTCTTGAACAAATACCTGGCCTTCATACTGCAACATTTCCAGGTGAGTAGCTTTGGTGTTTCTCTTCTGACAGAGGCGTTCACAATACATACAAGAAGGAGCTTGGAGATCACAAATTTCTTTACCTTGGAGGCTGAAGAAGGTCCCGGCTTATGAACTCTCTGTTCGTAAGAAAACCAGCACAAAGGCCTTTCAGATTCTCCGTCCTCTATAGTGTGCTATTCAGGGGAGCCGATAGAGGGCAGTTACTGAACACAGATCCCGTGAAAATTAACAGCTTCCAAACTGATTTCTTTCCATTGGCTTTGTCAGTTTTACTTTCTATTTCTTGGGAAATAGTTCTGTTTCTATTAGATTTCTATTTCTATTTGTTTCTATTTCTTGGGATTATGTCAGGGGAAGATTATAGCAGCAACACAGCCAGGATTTATAAAGTCTATTTACCATTTCTCAGAGAACTCTAGAGTCTCCAAGCCTACAAGATTCTTCAAGCCTACAAGATTCTCTAGATTCTCCAAGCCTACAAGATTCTTCAAGCATACAAGATTCTCTAGATTCTTCAAGCCTACAAGATTTATTCTAATAAGCCCTGAAGTTAATCAGATTCATCTCATCCCTGCCCTCTCACCCCTCTTCTGTCACCAATACACATGTCCTCTTGCTCCTGATAATAACACAAAAACAACATGGCTAAATTTTGGACTGAACAATTGCCAGGCAAGAGAAAGCACAAAATCCTTCGGTCTTGCACAGCTAATGAGGGTAAGCAGCAACTGGAAATAAAACAAATACACATTATGAGTTCAGCCAGATCTCAAGTTAGTTTTTTCGCTTTTGCTTTTGTTTTCTTTTCCCTGCTCTATTAATGAGTTAATCAATTAAGATTTTCTTTCCTTGCATGGAAAGATTTTTGGCTTTGTTTTTAGATTAAGAAAGCTTTTCCCAGTTTCTTAGTTAATTATGAACATGCACTATCACATCATCTTGGACTCAATTCAAAAACTTATCTAAAACATGTAGTTACTGGGAAATTCCAGATTAATTTCCTGCTAGTTTTGTTTTGTTAACTATTGTGTTAAACACTTAACGGAGCAGCTCCTAGATGACTAAATCTGCTCAGCTGAATTCAAATGCCCTCATGCTTCCCTGAGTGGACACACACACACACACAGTCTCTTCACCTGAGGAATAAAGTGTAGGGTGAGGACCAGATTCTCACCTAAGAGAACAAAATAGTAAAGACACTTTCACAGCCTTAAGAATACAGACATGTTGGGCGGGGTGCGGTGGCTCACGCCTGTAATCCCAGCTCTTTGGGAGGCCGAGGCAGGTGGATCACCTGAGGTCAGAAGTTCAAGACCAGCCTGGTCAACATGGTGAAACCCCATCTCTACTAAATACACAAAAATTAGCCAGACATGGTGGCAGGTGCCTGTAATCCCAGCTACTCAGGAGGCTGAGGCAGCAGAATTGCTTGAACTCGGGAGGTGGAGGTTGCAGTGAGCCAAGATCATGCCATTGAGCTCCAGCCTGGGCAACAAGAGTGAAACTTCGTTTCAAAAAAAAAGGGATACAGACATGTCTTCTTGAGTTCTGGATGAGAAATAAAAAAGAGAATACAGATATGAAAGCTAGTATATATTGATGTATAGATGAATATATATGCATTATATATTGGTATTTATCTTGATAGCTTATTGTTTTAATAATAATAATTCTTTTCCTATGGAGAACTCCAAATATATTGAGTTCCTGTCTGCATTGCCTCGGGAGGGAGGGAAGGTCGGAAAGAGAGAGAATAGGAGAAACGAAAGTTCACTTCAGGTCCTAGGTCACATGGTGAATTTGGCAGAGCTTGACCGGGAACGCCTGCCTTTGTTAGACATTGAGACTTGTAGGAAAACACTCCAAACAAAGGCCTTAAGACAAATCTGCCAGTTGAGGCTCTAGTGTTTAAGGAAATCCACTGAGATATTTAGTAGACAGAACTTGATAATTTCTTTCCTTTCATATTTTCATTTTAGATCTTCAGAACTTTTATTCAGGGGAGAAAGGCCCAGGTAGCTGCTGCTGTTCAGCATAAGGCTAATCTGACCTTCTATAATAAGAGTTCAAGTCCCAGAAATCCCTGGTCCTCCATCAGAGGTAACAGTAGCAGCTGAACCCAAGAAAAGGAGTATGAATGATTAACTCTTCCTTTATCTCACCTCAGAAAGTGGGGGCTGGGTGCAGTGGCTCACACCTGTAATCCCAGCACTTTGGGAGGCTGAGGCAGATGGACCACCTGATGTCAGGAGTTCGAGACCGGCTTGGCCAATGTAGTGAAATTCCATCTCTGCTAAAAATAAAAAAATTAGCCAGGCATGGTGGCATGTGCCTGTAATCCCAGCTACTCTGGAGGCTGAGGCAGGAGAATCACTTGAACCCGGGAGGTGGAGGTTGCAGTGAGCTGAGATCATGCCATTGCACTCCAGCCTGGGCAACAAGAGTGAAACTCCATCTCAAAATAAAAAAGAAAGAAAAAGAAAAAGAAAATGAGGGAAAAAATATTTTACTTTAATGCTTTGCCTGCCCTGTCAAGATGTAGTTCATTCAGCTTTGTGGGGAAAAATTCACAATTTTAAAAGGATTTAGCTGTGTGTGACAGCTGATATTCTTAACCCCAAGGGTATTTCTGAGGAATCATAATTTCAAAGGAAAAAGTGCATTGAGGACAATAAATATGCTTATTTTCATTTGTAAAGAAGGAAAGTAGAATAAGTTTTCATATTTGTTTTTAAGAATATGAATTCTACTCTGTTCTTTGCAGTGTTTTCTATCTTCTAGCAAACACGTTAAAGGGGTATTTATTTTTCTTACGCTCAACTAGAAGCAGCAGTGTGTACTACTCTCACAGAGAGAATAGATGGGGCAAGTACATACTGCACTTTCAACCGAAACATTCAGATACACGCATTGGAATTCATCAAGAAAACAACTTGACCCATGGAGAACGGAGAAAAGCAAGGCAGGACAGCCGCCCTCCCAGGAGCAACATGGAGCCAGGGGAGCCTCCCCATCCAGGGAAGCAGTGAGTGAATGAGCAACTGCGGACCAATGCTTCTCCCAGGGATCGTTGCTACTCTTGGGGCAGGAGATCCTCTCATGAACCCCGTCCACTAGGGCCTTCAGTCTCACACACAGAGCTTTGGGGAGTCTTAGCTCAGGTGTACACGGAGCCCCGGGAGCCTTAGATATCCTGGCATCCTGGCTTCCTGGCACAAGTAACTGCTACTCCAGCAAAGTGGGAGGTTAGACCCCCATACATACTCCTATGAAAAGGGCTGAATCCACGGAGCTGAGCAGCGAAGATCTGCAGGTCACACCTCCATAGCACTTCAGAGGCCACAGGCTAAGACCCATTGGCTTGGAACTCCAGCCAGCTACTGGTAGCAGCGTTACACATCCCTGAGAGGCAGCTTTCAGAGGAAGGGGTAGGCGGCCATCTTCACTGTTTCACAGCTTCAGCCCTTGTTGCTTTCAGGCTTTAGAGAGTGCAAGGTGACCAGTCAGTGACTGGAGTGGACCCCCAGCACAACACAGCTGCCCTATGGAAAAGTGGCCAGACTGCTTTTTTACACAAGTCTCCAAACCTGCTTCTCCTCACTGGGTGAGTCCTCCTGGCCTGGGTCTCTACCCACCCCCTGCCAGGGATATTGAGCCAGTAACAGCTCAACAACTCTCTGGGACAGCACTCCCAGTGTGTGTGGGGGTGGGAGGATGAGAGGGTGGGGGTTCTGATCTTTGCTGTCTTGCAGCCCTCGCCCTTACTATCTCCAGCCTCTGGAAAGTCCTCCCTGAGTACCAGGGGCTGGTCCGGACAGCCGGCACAGAGCACCCACCTTAGAAAAGTGGCCAGACTGTTCCCCACACAAGTCCCAGTCCTCACTTCTCCTCACTGGGTAGGGTTGCCCAACCGGGCACTCCAGCACAACCACCCTGTTTCCACCTGACCACTTCAATCAGAGGCACCCCTGCATTTCTTCGAAGAGGAAATCCCCGAGTGAACCCACAAACCCTCCCACTGCAGTTGCAGTGCTACTGCCCTAACAGCCCTCAGGCTGGGGAAGGAACAAAGGTCCTAGTCACTACGCTGACACCTTTAGCACACCACAGCCACCATACGGAAAGGAGTTCAGTTTCTCTTTCCTGGGAACCCCCACCCCCTACTCCTTATCAGGCAGGGCCTCTGGTTCGTGACCACGGAACAGTCACCCCACCCACAGCTGAGCATACCCACAGGTAGTGTCCTGAGGGGAAAAGCTCTCAGAGGCATATGATGGTCCCTCTGCCACTGCCACAGCAGCAGTTCTAACCCTGCTCCCCTCAGTCTGGGGAAGAAACAAAGGGCCCGAGGGTTATACCTAAGCTTATAGCACACCGCAGTGACCACATGGAGAGGAGACCAGTGTCTCCTCTCAGTGAGCCCTTGAACCCCTGCTCCCCAACAAGTAGAGGCTCCAACTCACACCAGCAATGCAGCCACCCACCTCACTGATTGAACATTCCCAAAGCAGTGGCTCTGCATTTCTTGGGGTTGGAGCCCCCAGGGGCAACCAAAAGCCTGTCTGCCACTGCCTCTGTAGTGGTACTACCCCTACTACCTTTAGACTAATTAAACAGCAAAGACCCTAAGTGCATCATCCACACCCCCAATGCACTGCAGTTAACCCAAGGAGAAGAGACCAGTCCATCTCCCACGGGTCCCGCCCACCCCTACTGCTTGTCACCAGGCAGGGAACCCCCAGCTTGGACCCACAGCACTGTTGCCCCATCTTGGGTCGATCACACTCAGCAATTGCTGACCTGCATCTCTGTGGGGTGGAGTCCCCAGGAGACAAGTAAAAGACCCTCAGTCACAACCACTGCTAAGGTCCTTCCCTTTGCTGCCTGCAAGCTGGGGAGGAAACATAAACCCTGAGATCTCCCCAGAGCTGTGGTGGGCAGCCTAGGAGTGCCAAGCTGCAATCTATAGCCAGCACTCAAGTGGGAGAGGAGTCCACACTTTCAGAGCATTGAGAGACAGCCAAGCTGCAACCGTGAGGAAATACAGGGGAGTCACATGACTGGAAAAGAGCCTACCTACTGACCACTACACAAAACCCCTCATCTCCTTCTGTCCTCCTTAAAGCCTCTCAGTTTTGAATCGTATGTCATCAAATTGTATCACCCACTGACCTTCATGAAGCACCTAAGCATCACCTACTGGGTCACACCCCACAGCTTCAATACCAAAAATATCTCACTAACATACCTACCCTGTAAAACCAAACATAAGAAGTCAGCCACAAATAAAGACCCTGCACAAACCCTCAGCCCTATGAAAATATTCAGGAAAAAAGTCTTCTGACTGTAGTCAATCTACACTGCAGTTAAAGGAACACCCATACACAGAGATGAGAAATAACCAATGTAAGAACTCTGGCAACTCAAATGGCCGGTGTCTTATGTCCTCCAAACAACAGCACCAGTTCTCCAATGAGGGTTCTTAAACAGGCTGAGTTGGCTGAAATGACAAATAGAATTCAGAGTATAGATAGGAATGAAGATCATTGAGATTTAGGACAACAGCAAAACACAATCCAAGGAAACTAAGAATCATGATAAAATGATAAAGGAGCTGACAGGCAAAATTGCCAGTATTAAAAAGAAACCTAACAGATTGTATAGAGCTGAAAAGCACACTGCAAGAATTTCACAATGCAATTGCAAGTATTAACAGTGGAATAGACCAAACTGGGGAAAGAATCTCAGAACTTGAAGACTGGCTCTCTGAAACAAGACAGCCAGACAAAAATTTTTAAAAAAGAATGAAAATGAATGAACAGAACCTCCAGGAAATATGGGATTATGTAAGGAGGCCAAATCTATAAATCACTGGCATCACTGAAAGAGATGGGGAGAAAGAAAACCACTTGGAAAACACATTTTAGCATATCACTCCTGAAAACTCCCCTCACCTTGCCAGAGAGGCCAACAGTCAAATTCAGGAAATACAGAGAACCTGTACAATATCCTACTCAAGAAGATCATCCTCAGGTCATGTAATTGTTAGATTTTCCAAATTTGAAATGAAAGAATGTTAAAGGCAGCTAGAGAGAAAGGGCAGGTCATCTAAAAGGGAACCCCATCAGGCTAACAGTAGACTTCTCAGCAGAAACTCGACAAGCCAGAAGAGATTGGGGGCTGATATTCAACATTCTTAAAGAAAAACATATTTAACCAAGGATTTCATATCCAGCCAAACTAAGCTTCTTAAGTGTATTAGTTCATTCTCATACTGCTAGGATACTACCTGAGACTGGGTAATTTATAAAGAAAGCAGTTTAATTGGCTCATACTTATGCATGGCTAAGAGGCCTCAAGAAACTTAAAATCATGGTGGAGGGTGAAGGGGAAGCAAGGCACATCTTACATGGCAGCAGGAGAGAGAGAGAGTGTGTGCAGGGGAAACTGCCACTTTTAAAACATCAGATCTCATGAGAACTCCCTCACTATTATGAGAACAGCATTGGTGGGAGGGTAACTGCCCCCATGATCCAATCACCTCCCACCAGGTCCCTCCCTTGACATGTGGAGATTACAATTCGAGATAAGATTTGGGTAGGGACACGGAATCAAACTATATTAATAAGCAAAGGAGAAATAGCCAAATAAGCAAATGCCTAGGGAGTTCAGACCCGCTTTACAACAGATCCTGAAAGGAACATTAAATATGGAAAGGAAAGACTGTTACCAGTCAATACAAAAACACGTTTAGGTACACAGACCAGTGACACTATAAATCAACTACACAAGCAAGTCAGCATAATGACCAGCTAACAACACAATGGTAGGATTAAATCCAATGTATCAATACTAACCTTGAATATTAATGGGATAAATACCCCACTTAAAAGGCACAAAGGATGGGCATGGTGGCTTATGCCTGTAATCTCAGCACTTTGGAAGGCCAAGGCAGGTGGATCACCTGAGGTCAGGAGTTTGAGACCAGCCTGGCCAACATGAGGAAACCCTGCCTCTACTAAAAATACAAAAAATTAACCAGGCATGGTGGCAGGTGCCTGTAATCCCAGCTACTTGGGAGGCTGAGGCGGGAGAATTGCTTGAACCTGGGAGGCATAGGTTGCAGTGTGCTGAGATCACACTATTGCACTCCAGCCTGGGCAACAAGAATGAAACTCTGTCTAAAAATAAATAAATAAGTAAAAATAAAAAATGAAAGGCACAGAGTGGCTAACTGGATAAAAAAGCAATACTCAGTGGTATGTTGTCTTCAAGAGACCCATCTCACATATAGTGACACAAATAGGCTCGAAACAAAGAGATGGAGGAAAATCTACCAAGCAAATGGAAATCAGGAAAAAGCAGTGGTTGCAATCATAGTTCCAGACAAAACAGACTTTAAACCAACAAAGATTAAAAAAAAAAAAAAAAAGGCAAAGAATGATGTTACATAGTGATTAAGGTTTTATTTCAACAAGAAGACCTAACTTTCCTAAATATACACTCACCCAATGCAGGAGCACCCAAATTTATAAAGCAAGTTCTTAGAGACCTTCAAAGAAACTTAGACTCCCAGACAAGAATAGTGGGAGAGTTTAGCACTCTACTGACAATATGAGACAGACACTGAGGCAGAAAATTAACAAAGATATTCAGGACCTGAACTCAACATTGGGCCAAATGAATTTTGTAGATCTCTACAGTACTTTCCACCCCAAAACAACAGAATATCCATCTTCTCATCACCACAGGGCACATACTCTAAACTCAACCACATGTAGTATTGGAAGGCCTGGCCAGAGAAGTCAGACAAGGGAAAGCAATAAAGGGCATCCAAATAGGAAGAGAGGAAGTCAAACTATTCTTGTTTGCAGATGACATGATTCTATATAGAAAACCCCACCATCTCAGCCCAAAAGCTCCTTGAGCTGACAAACAACTTTAGCAAAATCTCAGGATATAAAATCAACATACAAAAATCACTAGAATCACTAGCATTCCTGTACACCAACAACAGGCAACCAGAGAGTCAAATCAGGAATGCAATCCCGTTCACAACTGACACAAAAATAATAAAATACCTAGGAATACAGCTAAGCAGGAAGGTGAGAGACACTACTCAAGGATATCAGAGATGACACTGACAAATGGAAAAACATCCCATGCTCATGGACAGGAAGAATTAGTATCATTAAAATGGTCATACTGCCCAAAGCAATTTATAGATTCAATACTATTCCTATCAATCTACCAATGATATTCTTCACAAAACTTAAAGAACAAAACAAAACAAAAAACGATTTTTAAATTTATATGGAACCAACAATGAACCTGAATAGCCAAGGCAATCCTAAGCAAAAAGAACAAAGCTGGTGACATCACATTACCTGATTTCAAACTACACACTACAGGGCTAGAGCAACCAAAACAGCGTGGTACTGGTGCAAACAGAGACTCATAGACTATTGGAAAAGAATAGAGCCCAGAAATGAGGCTAATATCTACAACCATCTTTGATAAAGCTGACAAAACAAGCAATGGGGAAAGGACTCCCTATTCAATAAATGGTTCTGGGATAACTGGCTAGCCATACGCAGAGGATTAAAACTGGACCCCTTCCTTAAACTATATACAAAATCAACTCAAGATGGATTAAAGGTTTAAATGTAAAACTCAAAACTATAAAAATCCTGGAAGACAACCTAGGAAATGCCATCCTGGATGCAGGAATGGGCAAAAATTTCATGACAAAGACAGCAAAAGCAATTGTAACAAAAGCAAAAATGGACAAATATGTTCTAATTAAATTTAAGGACTTCTGCACAGCAAAATAAACTATCAATAGAGTAAACAGACAACATACAGAATGGGAGAAAACTTTTGCCAACTATGCATCTATCAAAGGTCTAATATCCAGCATTTATAAGGAACTTAACCAATTTATAAGAAAAAACTACCTCATTAAAAAGTGGGCAAAACATGAACAGACACATCTCAGAAGAATATATATGTGCAACCAACAGGCATATGAAAAAAAAGCTCAATATCACTGATCATTAAAGAAATGCAAATCAGAACCACAATGAGACACCATCTCACACCAGTCAGAATGGCTATTACTAAAATGTGAAAAAATAACAGATGCTGGCAAGGTTGTGAGAAAAGGGAATGCCAATACACTGTTGGTGGGAGTGTAAATTAGAGCAACCATTGTGGAAAGCAGTGTGGTGATTCCTCGAAGAGCTAAAAACAGAACTGCCATTTGACCCAGCAATTCCATTACTGGATATATACCCAAAGGAATGTAAATTGTTCTATCACAAAGACACATGCATGCACATGTTAATTGTAGCATTATTCACAGTAGCAAAGACATGGAATCAACCTAAATGCCTATCAATGGTAGATTGAATAAAGAAAAGGTGGTACATATACACTTGGAACACTATGCAGCCATAAAAAAGAATGAGATCATGTCCTTTGCAGTAACATGGATGATGCTAGAGCCCATATCCTTAGCAAACTAATGCAGGAACAGAAAACCAAGTACCACATGTTCTCACTTATAAGTGGGAGCTAAATAATGAGAACACATGGACACAAAGAAGGGAACAACAGACACTGGAGACTACTTGAGGGTGGAGGGTGAGAGGAGGAAGAGGATCCAAAAAAATAACTATTGGGTACTATGCTTAGTACCTAGATGATGAAGCAATCCGTCCAACAGAACCCCATGACAAGAGTTTACTTATATACCAAACCTGCACATGTACCCATCAACCTAAAGTTATTATAAAAAAAAAAAAAGAGGCTGGGTGCCATGGCTCACACCTGTAATCCCAGCACTTTGAGAGGCCAAGGCAGGTGGATCACAAGGTCAGGAGTTCGAGACCAACCTGGCCAAGATGGTGAAACCCCGTCTCTACTAAAAATACAAAACTTAGACGGGTGTGGTGACTGGCGCCTGTAATCCCAGCTACTCAGGAGACTCAGGAGGCTGAGGCAGAAGAATCGCTTGAACCCAGGAGGGGAGGTTGCAGTGAGCCGAGATCGGGCCACTGCACTTTAGCTCAGGTGACAGAGCAAGACTCCTTCTAAAACAACAACAACCAAAAAAAAAAAAAAAAAGAAAAGAAAAGAAAAGAAAAGAAAAAATAAAAAAAGAAAAGAAAGAAAAAATAAGAGGCAAGAAATAACTACTGGCCTATGTGAAGGGGTTCTAGAAGAAATGAAATAAATCTAAGCAGGCAATAGCATTAGAAGTAGAATATTATTTTCCATTATTTCTCTACTCTGTGTTATACAGAGAATTGTGAGCAAATACCCTTAAAGATGAAGAAATGGCATGAAGAGATGGCAGTGATAGGTTTAGGTTTATGGGCAAAGTGGCTACATAATCTTGGAACCAAAGAGAAATCTGGTGAGTGGAGCCAATGACTTTTAAAAATTATCTCCAGGCCAGGAACGGTGGCTCACACCTGTAATCCCAGGACTTTGGGAGGCCAAGGCAGGCAGATCACCTGAGGTCAGAAGTTCAAGACCAGCCTGGTCAAAATGGCGAAACCCCATCTCTACTAAAAATACAAAAAATTAACTGGGCATGGTGTCTCGTGCCTGTAGTCCCAGCTACCCGGGAGGCTGAGACATGAGAATCACTTGAACCCAGGAGGCAGAGGTTGCAGTGAGCCAAGATATTGCCACTGCAGCCTGGGCAACAGAGCGAGACTCCATCTCAAAAAAAACCAGAAGAAAACAAAAAAAAATTTTTTTTAATTACCTTCAGGTTTTATAAGGAATCAGAATATAAAAGGACGTGAAGGGAAGTCCTTCAATAACCCCAAGTGATGACAATGGATGAAACACAGAGAAGGCAGAGCTAGAAAAGTTCCCACCCAATCTCCAAGTGCATCTGTTAACATCAATAAACACAAATTCATATGAGAATTTTCCTTATTGTTTTAAATCTATATTACTGAAAAGTTAAAGGACACCACTGCATAGTGGCTGATCTCTGATTTTTAGAATGGTGGGGAATAAGTCAAGAGGGATGTAATATGTACTCTGAGTTTTAAATTTTGATTAAATTGATATCACCAGATTCCTATGTTCGTGAAAAACTCCACAGTAAAGGTGAATACTCAAAAATTTCCTCAAGTTACTAAAAGTTATCATCAATAAAATTCTTAACAGAGAAAAACAAGCAAACTAGCAAAAAAGAACAACAAAAAATAACTTCTAGAATGTATTTATACTGGCGTAAGCAAATAGAGAGAGACTTAAGCCTGGATGTGCCTAGATTAACTGGTAAAATCTGCTTTAAATATTCCTGGCATAGTTTGAAAAGGATTGATGTACTTAAGGTCTAAATCTCAGAAAGAAAAAAAAAATGCTAGTAACACTGTTTAATGCTGGGTTCCACCATACCTTCCTCATGTTTAAATAAAACAAGTTCAGGAGTTAGAGAACAGCCTGCAATGCTGCAATGCTTTTTTTCCATTGTATGTGTATTTATTTATGTGTTCCTATGAGTGTTTGCATGCTTATGTGCTTGACTTTCTTATCAGATTTGAGATGTGCCTGATTTCCCAGAATTAGCTATGTTCTAAAGTGACCTTAAGTTTTTTTTTTAAACGTAGTGCTTTCACTTTTGTTTCTCCTTATTCCAAATGGAATCATAAAAATTTAGTTTCAAGGATAGTAACTTCTTATTTTACAGATCCAGAAAATTAGGACTAGTGGCTTGCTCGAGCCCTCCTGAGTTCCACACAGAGCTCTTTTTGCAAAACTTTATTCTGGATTTAAATGTTAGGTAAAATTCCATACTGTTCTATTATTTGATTAAAGTTATAACTACACTTGAAGCCATCTGGGAGTCAGTTATATTAAGATTATTGTCCACAAACAAAAAATATATTCAAAGAACAACTCAGACCAGTGTCCCCCTACCAATTAGATATGATATTCAAAATATTTAGTAACTGGCAGGGCATAGTCACAGACGCATTGACTCAGACAGCAGCTGTCAACACCTGGTCTATTGAAGCATGCAAACTGGGGAAATAACAACCCTTTTTCCAGCCCCTCCCAGAAGATTCAGAGTTCGGTGAAATGAATCAGAAATGAATACTTAAAGGATTTGACAAAATTACAAAGAAAAAAGGATATATACTTGAAAGTAAGTTATCTAATAGTCTATTAACTAGGAAATAACTACCAGCACTTAAATACAGAGTCAGTCTAACATAACTATATCAGCCAGGGCAGATACCCAGCACAAAATTACTCAGGCAAAAGAAAAAATTTATTGATTTGTGCAATCCAAAAGTCCCAGGAGTGTCTTCTGGTACAGTGTAATCCAGATGATCAAGAGATAAAATCAGGACTGGGTGCGGTGGCTCATGCCTGTAATCCTAGTAATTTGAGAGGCCAGGACAGGCAGGTCACTCGAGGCCAGGAGTGTCAGACCAGCCTGGCCATCATGGCAGAACTCCGTCTCTAGTGAAAATAAAAAAATTAGCTGGGTGTGGTGTTGTGCGCCTGCTCAGGAGGCTGAGGCAGGAGAATCGCTTGAACCCCCAGAAGGAGGAGGTTGCAGTGAGCCAAGATTGCACCACTGCATTCCTTCCAGCCTGTGCAATAGAGCAACACTCTGTCTCAAAAAAAAAAAAAAAAAAAGGGATAAAATCAGGAATGTCTCGGTGTTGGCTTCATTCTCAGCAGATTCTTCCTAAATAGGAGTAAGATTGCCATTATAGTCCAGGATTATAGTCTACCATGTTAGCAAAGAGGGAGAAAGGAAGTGATCTTTTCTGACTCTAACAAATCTTCCAGAGCTGACTCTTTCTCACTGGATTAATTTGGGTTACCTGCCATTCCTAAGCCAATAATGCTTCTGCCTGGACCTGGGGATAGAATCAATTTCACTGAAATTTCATGAATGAAATAGGGGAAAGGTGGTTCCCTCAAAGATAAATCTAAGTGTGAATACCAAAAAGAAGAATGGATACTGGATAGATCTAAACTATAGATATCTACTAAGTGCGTCTCTCAGCAGCCCAACTTTCACATTCTTCTTTTTCCTCATATAAACAATCATCAGAATTCTCCCCAGTAACACAATTCACGCATCCGCATACAACCAAAAATACATAGAGTTTCTCTTCTAGGAAGGGAGATAGCCTCAAGTTGCACCAGTTCTTGCATACAAGTTCCAGGATCTCTGGGAGATGCACATTTCTCTCTAGACTTTATGTTAATGGCATCTGGACTAAATGACATATTTATTCATCCTCTATACTCCCAGTCTAAAATAATGGAGGGGAAACGTCATAACTACAATAAAAATTCCTTTTGCAAATAGGAAAATGGGGAAACAAAATACAAAGGACACTGCTTTGCTGCATCGATAATGGCTGCTAAACGAGGATAGCAATTATATCCTGCCAAGACAGTAGAGCAAGTTTCTAAATCAACCAACTTGGCTTTCCCCCGTCCTGCAAGCTAACTATTGATCTTAGCTAATATGGGCACCAGTGAGAACTCATTTTCTGAGGGATGCATATATTAGTCTGTTTCCTGTTGGTGTAAACTCTAAGGGTTGGGATTTGCAACAGGGGCTGTATTTTTGCAGATTTTTTTTTTTTCTGTTTTTCTTTTCTTTTTTTTGGTTTTTTTTTTTTTTTTTTTTTTTTTTGAGACAGAGTCTTGCTCTGTCGCCCAGGCTGGAGTGCAGAGGCAAGATCTTGGCTCACTGCAAGCTCCGGCTCCCAGGTTCACATCATTCTGGTTTTTGCTTTCTTAAGTAATAGGCTTGGAATTTATCCAGGAATACATCTCTTTTAAAGTTTATTAGCCTCTGTTGATTTATGTTTGTTCAGTTCCACAGGTCTGATTAGTTATGACTCTTGCATTAAGAGCTTAATCTGAGGGATTGTCATGTGCCAACAAGTTTCAGTGCTTTGTCTATTCTGTAAGTTTTCAGCATTCAACCTGGAGAGGGCATCTGGGCAGTGCAAACCTGTAGCCTGGATTGGAGAACAGTTCTCCTTTCCCCTACCCCACATTATACTTCATGGAATGATTTTAACAATGGTGGTAGTTGTCAACTTTGTCAATAAATAGAGTCCCAAAGGATATGTTGGAGACCGAGAGACTGAAGAATCAAACATCCCCAGATCTCAATCTTGTATCTAACCACGTTTTTACCGATTTGATTCCTCTTACTTTAGCTTGGTGCGAAGAATACAGGTTTCAACCACATTGGATTTCTGGACACAGGCAAGATGTATCTTTCTTATAAAAGCTTTAATTTTTTTCCCTTACCACTAGCCTTTCAGGTAGGCCACACTGGAGAGATGTTTGTCATTGATAAGACTTTACCAATGTTTGCAGAAAGTGGTCAACACATAATATCCTGATATTTCCCCACTAAATACCCCCAAATCAGGCCTTGGCATAAGGATATGGTCTGATTTTATTTAAAAACAAGCTGGGAAAAATACCTGCAAAGGATATATTTGATAAAGACCTGTTATCTAAAATTTACAAAGAACTCTTAAAACTCAAAATAAGGAAACAAATAACTAAATAAAATAGGCAAAAGACCTCAACAGATACCTCATCAAATAAGATATGCACATATCAAATACACATATGAAAAGATATTAAACACTGTATGTCATTAAGGAATTGCAACCTAAAACAGCAATGAGATGCTACTGCATGCCTATTAGAATGGCCCAAATCCAAAACACTAATGACACGAAATGCTGGCAAGATTGTGGAGCAATGTTGGTGGGAAGTCAAAATCATACAGACATTTTGAAAGACAGTGCAATAGAGTGAATACTCACGTCTCCCTAAAATTCATATGTTGAAATCCTAACCCTCATGATGATGGTAAGGAGTGGGATCTTTGGGAGTGAATAGATCATGAGAGCAGGGCCCTCATGAATGAAATTAGCAGCCTTGTTAAAAAAAAAAAAAAAAAGGACCCAAGAGCTGGCAAGTTCTTTCTGCCATATTAGGACACAGCTAGAAGACACCATCTATGAACCAGAAAGCAGGTTCTCACCCAATACCAAATCTGCCACTGCTTTGATCTTAGACTTCTCAGCCTCCAGAACTGTGAGAAATAAATTTCTGTTACTTGTTAGCTACCCAGTTTATAGTATTTTGTTATAGCAGCTCAAACAGACTAAGAGACACAATTTGGCAGTTTCTTATAAGTCTAAACATGCTCTTACTATGTGAGTCAGCAATCATATCCTTGGAATTTGCCCAAAGGACTTGAAAACTCATGTCCACACAAAAAGCTGCATATGGATGTTTACAGCAGCCTTATTCGTAACTGTGAAAACTTGGAAGCAACCAAGATTTTCTTCAGTAGACAAGAGGATAAGAAAAGTGTGGTACATCCAGACAATTGAACATTATCCATCACTAAACTCAAATGAGTTATCAAGCCATGTAAAGACATGGAGGAAATTTAAATGCATATTACCAAGTGAAAGACGCCAATCTGAAAATGCTACATACTGCATGATTCCAACTATAGGCCATTCTGGAAAAGGCAAAACTAGGGAAACAGTAAAAAGATGAGTAGTTTCCAGTAGTTAGTGGGGAGACAGAGATAAACAGGCAAAGCACAGGGGGTATTTAGTGCATTGAAACTATTTTGTACGATACTACAATGGTGGATACATGTCATTAGGCATTTATCAAAATCCATACGATGAACACCACCAAAAGTGAAGCCTAACGTAAACTATGGACTTTGGGTGATAATGATTCATTATAACCCAGAATGTGCCACTCTGGTGTGGCATGTTGATAGTGGGAGAGGCTAAGCAGTTGTAGGGGCAGGGAATATATGGGCACTCTATTTCCTGCTCAATTTTTCTGTGACCCCAAAACTGAACCTAAAAAATAAGGTCTACTAAACAACAACAACAAGAGGTGACAGTTTAGTTGACTGTTTTGCTATCACCTATCAAGGATCTTCCCTTCTCAGCCAGGACAGGAAAGTTTCCACCCTACTGTGATACATCTTGTCTTGTACAAATCCAATTTAGGGTTTGTTCCACGTAAAACTTCATTTCCATAGACTAATTTCTACAGTAGACTTCTTGAGTCATTCAGAAACCTAACTCAAACTGGCTCAACTGAATGTGAGAATGTATCAGTTTATGTAACTAAAAAGTCTAGGGACTAAGAATAAGGCTGTATTCAGGCATAATTAAATCCAGATACTTAAAAGATGCAGTCATAAATCAATCTCCTTTCTCTCTCGGTCTCTCAGTCTTCCACTCCATCTCCCACCCCCATGTTGACTTCATTCTCTTGAGACCTCTCTCCATGTAGTGACATATGGGTATCAGAATCTCTAGACTCACATTCTGCCACTTAAGTCATACTTAGAAACAATAATCCTCTTTCTCAGAAAAATTCAAGCTGCTACCTCGATTGATAAACTACAGCTGCTTGTTCATGGCTAACACAACTTTAGTCCATTGTTTCCAAAGGTATATTCACATGTCACTGGTGCTGCCTTAGATGATCTGGTAGTGAGCACACATTTATTATAATACATGCCAGGGGCTAGAGGGGAGGGAGGGATAAATAGGCAGAACATGGAGGATATTTAGGAAAGTGAAATTATTCTGAATGATATTACATTGGTGAATGCATGTCATTTTACATTTGTCACATG
The DNA here is from genome assembly GCF_000951045.1 of Mandrillus leucophaeus. Classification (NCBI taxonomy): domain Eukaryota; kingdom Metazoa; phylum Chordata; class Mammalia; order Primates; family Cercopithecidae; genus Mandrillus; species Mandrillus leucophaeus. Next base: position 874,062 of record NW_012109253.1, read on the forward strand.
TATAATTCTGGGTAAATTTTTGTGTATAATAAAAAATAAGTAGTGCCTCAAAAATTTTTTTCTTTTGCTTGGGATGAGGCTGAAATAGGAAGGAAAGTAGTATTCATTTTATAGGATTAGGGTGAGTTTCGGGTATGGTGATCAGGCATGTTCATGATCATTTTGTACCTTTACTAATCTGAATTATCCAACAAGACTTAACCTGTTCCACATAGTTGCAGTGTTGTACAGGCAGAAAAAATCTAGTCACTGTTGTATACTGAGGGGAAAATCTTAGGTTAAGTTCCTCAAAGACTCTGGAAAAATTCATTTCATATGGAAATTCATAAGGTAATTTTTGAAAGGAAGTCAATATATCACAAATGGTATAAACCCTTGAATGTAACTTTGAAAATCTTTACCCTACTTTGGAAAAAAAAAGTCTCATTTTAGTATAAAGTAAAATGAACTGCATAACTGTCCTCTCTATGGTTAAATTCCTTGTCCACCAACATTATATAACTGACTTTTGTTTCTTCTGATTTGTTTTCAGGCAGTTAATTTTCAAGAGGAAGAGCTTCCTTCCTAGATTTGATTCAAATTCTATTCCAGGAACAAACAGAAGCTTTAAGTTTCTTTTCATAGTTTCTTTTAAGGCGCCACTTTTGTTTTTCTGTGGTTTCATCATGAGAAATACTTCAAAGAGGAAGAAGATTGTTATAAGGTATTGCATTTCTATACTTGAGAGAGTTTTTAAGTTCTTCAGATAAATATAGTATGTGGTTGTAAGGTAATTGTCACTTACTTGCAATAATACAAATTTCTGAATTTCTGTTATTTGTTTGCTACACAGTTTATAGTATTTTGTTATAGCAGGCCAAACAGACTAAGAGAGACAATAAGAAGATTCTGGGAACATGATAGAGTAAGAAGAATCAGGAATCTCTGTCCTGACCTACCCAACTAATGCATTGGCAGACAATGACTTAACTGTCTTGGAACTCTGGAGTAATCCAAGGCTTGCAATTTCTAGAGGAAGGTTTAGGTTGTGTATTAGTTCGTTCTTATGCTGCTATGAAGAAATATCTGAGACTGGATGATTTATGAAGGAAAGAGGTTTAATTGACACACAATTCCACATGGGTGGGGAGGCCTCAGGAAACTTACAATCATGGTAGAGGACGAAGGGGAAGCAAGGACCTTCTTCACATGGAAGCAAAAGAGAGAAGAGTGAAGGAAGAACTTCCAAACAGTTATAAAACCATCAGATCTTGCGAGAACTCACTATCATGAGAACAGCATGGGAGAAACTGCCCCCATGATCCAATCACTTCCCTCCCTTGACATGTGATGATTACAGGTGCTTCCCTCAAGGTGTGGGGATTACAGTTTGAGATGAGATTTGGTGGGGACACACAGTCAAACTGTATCATTCCATCTCTGGCCCCTCCCAAATCTCATGTCTTTTCACATTTCAAAACCAATCATGCCTTCCCAACAGTCCCTTAAGTCTTAATTCATTTCAGCATTAACTCAAAAGTCCACAGTCCAAAGTCTCATCTGAGACAAGGCAAGTTCCTTCCACCTATGAGCCTGTAAAATTGAAAGCAAGTTAGTTACTTCCTAAATACAATGGTAGGACAGGCCTTGGGTAAATGCTTCCATTCCAAATGGGAGAAATGGACTAAAACGAAGGAGTGACAGGCCCCATGCAAGTCTGAAATCCAGCAGGGCAGTCCTTAAATCTTGAAGCTCCAAAATGATCTTTGTTGACTCCATGTCTCATACCCAGGGCACACTGATGCAAAGGGTGGGCTCCCATGGCCTTGAGTGGCTCCTTCATGGGTTGGCATTGAGTGCCTATGGCTTTTCTAGTTGCATGATGCAAGATGTAGGTGAATCTACCATTTTTGGGTCTGGAGGATAGTGGCCCTCTTCTCAAAGTTCCCCTAGGCAGTGCCCTAGTGGAGATACTGTGTGGGGGCTCCTACTCCACATTTCCCTTCCACACTGCCCTAGCAGAGGTTTTCTATGAGGGCTCTGCCCCTGTAGCAGACCTCTGCCTGACCACCCAGGCATTTCTATACTTCCTTTGAAATCTAGGCAGAGGTTCCCAAACCTCAATTCTTGACTTCTGTGTACCCACAGGCCTAACACTACAGGGAGGTCATGAAGGTTTGGGGCTTGTACCCTCTGAAGCCACAGCCTGAGCTGTACATTGGTTTCTTTTAGCTATGGCTGGAGCTAAAGTGACTGGGATGCATGGTACCAAGTCCCAAAGCAGCACACAGCAGTGGGGGCCTGGGTCTGGCCCAATAAATCATTTTTAATCTCCTAGGCCACTAGGCCTGTGATTGGAGGAGCTGCTGCCAAGGTCTCTGACATGCTCTGGAGATATTTTCCCCATTGTCTTCGTGATTAACATTAGGCTCCTCATTACTTATGCTAATTTTTGCAGCCAGTTTGAATTTCTCCCCCAGAAAATGGGGTTTTCTTTTCTACTGCATACTCAGGCTGTAATTTTTCCAAACTTTTATGCTCTGCTTCCCTTTTAAACAATAGTACCAATTTCAGGTCATCTCTCTCAAGTTCAAAGTTCCACAGAACTCTAGGGCAGGAGCAAAATGCCACCTGTCTCTTTGCTAAAGCATAGCAAGAGTGACTTTTCTCCATTTCTCAGTAAGTTATTAATCTCCATCTGAGACCACCTCTGCCTGGACTTCATTGTCTAGCGGGGGAACCTGTCCCCAGTATTTCAACATAGGTTCTTTCTGTTTTCCCTAAGTGTTGGCTGACTGAGAAATAAAGACAGACAGTACAAAGAGAGGAATTTTACAGCTGGGCCACCAGGGGTGACATCACATATTGGTAGGACTGTGATGCCCACCTGAGCCTCAAAAGCAGCAAGTTTTTATTAAGGATTTCAAAAGGGGAGAGGGTGTACGAACAGGGATTAGGTACAAAGATCACATGCTTCAAAGGGCAAAAAGCAGAACTACTAATAAGGGTCTAACAAAGATCACAAGGCAAAGGGCAAAAACAGAACTACTAACAAGAGTCTATGTTCAGCAGTGCACATATTGTCTTGATAAACATTTTTTTTTTTTTGAGACAGAGTGTCACTCTGTCACCCAGGCTGGAATGCAGTGGCGCGATCTCAGCTCACTGCAAGTTCCGCCTTCCAGGTTCATGCCATTCTCCTGCCTCAGCCTCCCAAGTAGCTGGGACTACAGGCGCCCACCACCACAACCGGCTATTTTTTTTGTATTTTTAGTAGAGATGGGGTTTCACCACATTGACTAGGATGGTCTTGATCTCTTGACCTCATGATCCACCCGCCTCAGCCTCCCAAAGTACTTGGATTACAGATGTGAGTCACCATGCCCAGCAGATAAACATCTTAAACAACAGAAAACAGGGTTCAAGAGCAGAGAACTGGTATGACCACAAATTTACCAGGGTGGAGTTTTTTCCCCACCCTAGTAAGCCTGAGGGTGCTGCAGGAGACCAAGGTGTATCTCAATGCTTATCTCAACCACATAAGACAGACATTCCCAGAGCAACCATTTATAGACCTCCCCCCAGGAATGCATTCCTTTCCCAGGGTATTTATATTAACATTCCTTGCTAGGAGAAGAATTTAGTGATATCTTCCCTACTTGCATGTCCATTTATAGGCTCTCTGCAAGAATTAAAATATGGCTCTTTTGGCCCGACCCTGCAGGCCGTCGGACCTTATGGTTGTCTTCCCTTGTTCCCTAAAATCGCTGTTATTCTGTTCTTTTTCAAGGTGCACTGATTTCATATTGTTCAAACACACATGTTTTACAATCAATTTGTACAGTTAACACAATTATCACAGTGGTCCTGAGGTGACATACATCCTCAGCTTATGAAGATAACAGGATTAAGAGATTACAGTAGGACAGGCATAAGAAATTATAAAAGTATCATTTGGGAACTGATAAATGTCCATATTGAAATGAAATCTTCACAATTTATGTTCCTGTGCCACAGCTCCAGCCAGTCCCTCTGTTTGGGGTCTCTGACTTTCCGCAACAATTGTCCATCCATATCATTATCAGCATTTTGGTCAAAACCATTCAACAAGTCTCTAGGAAGTTCCAAACTTTCCCACATCTTCCTGTCTTCTTCTGAGCCCTCCAAATTGTTCCAACCTCTACCCATTACCCAGTTCCAAAGTTACCTCCACATTTTTCATATTTTTGTAGCAGTACCCCACTACCTTGGTACCAATTAACTGTATTAGTCTGTTTTCACATTGCTATGAAGAAATATCCGAGACTAGGTAATGTATAAAGGGAAGGGGTTTAATTGAATCACTGTTCCACATGGCTGGGGAGGCCTCAGGAAACTTACAATTATGGCGGGCGAGGAAACAGCGACTTTCTTCACAAGGCAGCAGGAGAGAGAGCACACAGGAAAAACTGCCACAGATGTTATGAGAACTCACTTACTATCATGAGAACAGCATGGGGAAAACCACTCCCATGATCCAATCACCTCCCTCCCTTGACACATGGGAACACAGCTTCCTTCCTCGACGCAAATAGGGATTATAATTCAGGATGCAGTTTGGCTGGGGACACAGAGCCAAACAATATCACATTGTAAATTGCAGTTAGTTTCAGTCATTGTCAGCTCTAGCCATCCCTTATCCCTCAGCTGCTTGGCAGGCAGCTGTGCAGATGATCCTGGAGTAGCTTACACAAAGCTTTGCTCAGTGTGGACAAAGGAATGCTGTATTCTAATTATTGGAGATCTGTGCTCAAAATTGCTGCTTCTAAACATAGAAGTGCAGAAAAATGAAACCACTGTTGCATGTTCTTCTATTGTTGCCCCCTGCAACCTAACCCTACTTCCCCCACCATCTAGTGACTTCTGGGAAATTTAAAAGGCAAGTGTTTTTTCTTTCCTTTTTTTTTTTTTTTTTTCCATTTTTCTCTTTCCTTTTTTGGAGGGGCCAAACATTAAAGACTAGGACATATGGAACAAGCTCATACACAATGGAAATTAAGTCACCACATAAACCCAGGGAAAGGGGTACAGACTCAGAAAACACTTAAGAAGACCTTATGTTTGCACCTCAGGCTAATCTTCAGCATACAGATAGCCTACAACCACCCCCCAAAAACCAACCCCAAAACAAGACTCAGGAAGTCCTGGGAAGGGAGAGAATCTGATTTTTAAAGTTACCACATTACTAGACCCAAATGTTCAGTTTTGAACAAAAAAAATCACGAGGTATATGTATTGGTCCATTTTCATGCTGTTGAAAAAGACATACCCGAGATTGAGCAATTTACAAAAGAAAGAGGTTTCTTGGACTTACAGTTCCAAATGACTGGGGAGGCCTCACAATCATGCAGAAGGCAACGTGGAGCAAGTCACATCTTACGTGGATGGCAGCAGGCAAAAAAATAACTTGTGCAGGGAAACTGCCACTTTTAAAACCAACAGATCTTGTGAGACCCATTCACTAGCACAAGAACAGCACAGGAAAGACCCACCCCCATGATTCAGTCATCTCCCACCGCGTCCCTCTCACAACATGTGGGAGTTATGGGAGCTACAAGAAGAACTTTGGGTGGAGACACAGAGCCAAACCATATCAGTATACAAAGAAACAGTAAAGCATGGACCATTCAAAGGAAAAAAAGAAATCAACAGAAACTTCCTTGAAAAGACCTGATGGCTGGGGAATCTACCAGATATAAAAACAACTGTCTTAAAGATGCTCAGAGAACTAGAGGAAGACGTAGAAAAGGTCAGGAAAACAAAATATAAACAGGATGCATCCCATGACGCTCATCCAAATGAAACCATTTGGTAGGGCACACCCTCAGAATCACGATGGGTGCCTTGTGTACAGGAGGCCAAACTTTATATAAGTATTGTACATTTAGCAGTGGGAACTACAATCTCTGGCCATAGTAAAGATGCTAGAGGAATCAACAATTAAGTGCATGGCGACTCCCTGTGACAGTGTTATTTCTGAATCTCCCAGGGTCACCTGGGAATGACAGTGACCTAAGCCCCAGTGTCCAAGAGACTCATAAAAGTTTGTGTAGTACCCTTTTCCCCTACCTCTGAAACTAGGAGTTCAGTTCCCATTGGTGGCCCCAAATCTTGGTCCCATCTTTAGTCTGTCTTCTCCAAAGATGTTAGCTCAAGATATAATGGTGGAAGTGGTTCCTTTTCAAGTAGTTTCTCTCTGGCACCCACCAATGTCTCTGCTGTTTTGTACCCTTCAAGTGTTGGTGGGAACATGCAGGGCAGAGAACCAGTCAGCAAAATCAACCCAGTCAAACAAGCATTCCTCTTGCTGTTCAATTGCTTGAACCAAGCATTTAACATTAAGATCTCAGGATTCAGGCAGGGCTCAGTGGCTCACGCCTGTAATCCCAGCACTTTGGATCTGCTGCACAGATCAACCCCATCACTAGTATTAAGCTCAGCATCCATTAGCTATTCTCCCTGATGCTCTCCCTTCCCCACTCCCTGAGAGGCCCCAGTGTGTGTTGTTCCCTGCCATGTGTCCATGTGTTCACATTGTTCAGCTCCCACTTCAGACCGAGGTGGGCGAATCACAAGGTCAGGAGATCGAGACCATCCTGGCTAACATGGTGAAACCCCGTCTCTACTAAAAATACAAAAAATTAGCCAGGCGTGGTGGTG